>NC_077229.1:46594988-46694988 GCF_027887165.1 Monodelphis domestica | reverse complement strand
TAGAATCTCTTGATGGTACCCTTTAAAGTCATTTGTTTTTGCCAGAAGGGCCACCTTTGTCAAAACTTTTGGAAATATTTTCTCTTTCTTAAAAGAATAGAAGCATTTTGGCCACCTTGCTTCCTGTGTGTGTTTTCAGGAGTCACTGAGATGTGAGAAAGACCTAATCTGATCCTAACTCCCTTTAGCTTAGATGAAAACCGTCCTTGATTTTGAAACTGGACATTCAATTGTAAGGGAGTTATCTTAGAATCAATATTAAGTATTGGTTCCAAAACAGAAGAGTGGTAAGGGCTAGGCATTGGGGGTTAAGTGACTTGTCCAGGGTCACACAGTTAGGAAGTATCTGAGGCCAGATTTCAACCCAGATTCTTCCATCTCTAGACTTGACTGAACCACCTACCTGTTCTGGGGCCATAATTCTGTAAAGAATTATGTGAAGTATGGCCATTATCAGTAATACAATCATCCAAGACAACTCCAAAGGACTCGTGATAAAAAATGCTATCCGCCACCAGAGAAAGAACAGTTGGGGTCTGAATGCAGACTGAAGCATGTAATTTTCCACTTTATTTTTAGTGATCTATGTCTTCTTCAAAAACATGATGAATATGGAAATGTGTATTACATGAGAGCACATGTATTACCTATATCAGATTTCTTGCTATCTCAGGGAAGGCGGGGAGAAAGAATTTGAAATTCAAAATGTGAGAAGAAGAGGAATGTCAAAAATTGTTTCTACATGTAATTTGGGGGTAGGGATAAAATATTACTGAGAAAAAAATTGTATAAGTTAAGGGAGAAATAATTTCCAAACTTCCAGATTACTGGACAGCTATTACATAGAGTCTAAGGAAATACCTCTTTATCCCATTTTTGAAATTATTCTTTGATTCTTTTCCCTCTTGTCTGACCATTTCTTCTGTGTCTCCCTTGTTGTCTCATTATCTATTTCTTCTTATCCCTAAGCTTAGATATTTCTCCAGACCTTCTCCTGAGCCTTCTTTCTTTTTACAATAATAGCTAACTAATTAATAATAATTAAATAATAATATAATGTTTTAAGGTTTGCAAAATACTCTACAAATATTTCATTTTATTCTCACAATGAGGTGTTATTATTATCTCCATTGCATAAATCAAGAAATGGAAGCCAAGGAAAGTTAAGTCACTTACTCAGGATCACACAGCTAGTATCTGAGTCTGAATATAAAATTAGCTCTTGACTCCTGGTCTAGTGCTCTATCCACTCTGCCACCCAACTGCCTTAACCAGTTTTCTTATTCAGTCAATAATATCCTATAATGTGCATTGGCTGGTGTGCTAAGGGGGAAATTTCCAAATAGTTAGAGCTGTCCAAAAGGACTATATCTTGAAAGAGTGGGTTACCCATCACTAGAAACCTTTAAGCAAATGCTAGAATGACCTAGTGTTGGAAATGCATTAAAACATAGGTTGGATAAGACGGCCAATTCTGAGATTCTAAGATTCTTTGATTAGAGATTCTTGTAGACAGAATGTTGTGGGATTCTGGTTTTTAATACACTCTGTTGTCCTCTTCAGTTTCAAGGGTAAGTTCATCCCATTCACACCCACAGTTATGATTACTGTGTATTTCTCTCCATCATATTTTCCCCTTGTTTATCCTTCTCTCTCTCCTTTCAGCCTTTCTGGGTTCACAGATATTTTGCTTCTGATCACTACCTTTTTCAATTGACCCTCCCTTTTTTCTGTCACCCTCTATCCCTTCTCTTATTCCTGCTCCCCTTCTAATTCTCTATTGGATAAGATAGCCAACTGAGTGTGGGTGTTGTTCTTCATCTGAACCAATTCCAACAAGAGTGAAGTTCAGGCATTGCTGGCTTATCCCCATATCTTTATATCCACTGTATTAAGTCTTACTTACCTTTGAATAGAGATCCACAATAATACCCTGTTTGGGATGCATGATGGAGGGGCCTTTTCCATCTTTTTATCCCCTCCACCCTCACCCCCACCCCTGAACCATTCAGATTATATGGAAAATATCTTCTGGTTGTTTCTCTAAGCCAGGAAGGTTCTTAATTGATGGTCAAGTTAGGGATCTGTGGAAACACTAAAGGAGAAATTCCTGCTCCTCATGTCACTCTCCTTCTTCCCTGTGAAGGACTAGTTGGGGAACCCATTTTCTCCCTGCCCCCCTGCCTCTATAGCCCCTTCAGTCAAGTTAATGAAGAACCAGTTACCATACCCTGGAATGTGCTAGGGACTGATAACACCCCTGACCCCAGGAGTTCCTGTCTCTCTCCCTCCTGACATAGACCAGGAACTGATAACACCCCTGACCCCCAGAGTTCTTGTTCACTCCCCTTACTACAGAAGGGTATAAAAAGCATGCAGACCCCAGACTCAGGGCCTGAGTATAAGTAAAATATAAACCATCCAATGAGAAATAGTGTTGCAGATGTCTCAAGGAGTCTTGAAGACTCTCAACTGATATAATCATTCCAGGATTCTTGCCTTCTTCCTATTTCCCTTCCTATGCAGGAATAAAATTGCCTGCTCCAACCATACCTGCTTTATATTTGTACAGTGGGTACCTTCTTTTTAATCCTCTTCCTTCCTTCAGGGAAAGCTAAAGCCTAGAACTGAGTTGTTCCTCAAGGATCTGAAGTCATGGTGGAATTGAAGCAATGGAAGCTCTTTGCAGAGAACATTTCAGAGCAATGAATGAACCCAAAGCAAACTGAAGGGTGTAAGAGTTAAATGTGGTCACCAATATTTATTATATCTTGAGTCAGAAATTTATTTACAAATATTTACAAAATGGAGAGGAAACAATAAAGTAGAGGAATGTGAAGAGGTTAGAGATGTTATCTATCTTAATCCAGGCAGAGATTAATTAGCTTTCAACCAGGAAGGCGTAGTGAGTAACCATGAGGTCTCCTCCAAGATGGAAGCTAGTCTCTCCAGAAACAAGGAAAGAAGTCAGCCTTTCACTCACCCCACGAAGTAGTCCTGAAGTCAGAGTCTAAGTTGAAGCTGAGCTCCAAGCCCCCAATCCAAGCTGAAGTCTGCTTTGAAGCAAAGCTCCTTCAAAAACTATCTCCAGGAGACACTCTTTTCAGACTATCTTCTCAAAGGCAATCTGCTGTGAGGGAGTTTGGGGCTTGCTTTTGTAGTGCTGAAGGTGTCAACTCTTATCATAGGATTCACAAGTTTCTGGAGTTGTCACCCATTTTAATAAATGACTTGTGAACTCCTCCATCTAGTTCAAGCTTTTTGTTGGTTCAATCAAAAAGGTAGACAAAGGAGAGTTAATTCTGTCTTCAGTTTAGTGAGGTACAAAGTAGGAGTACTTAAGGTAGAGTTAACTAAAGATAGACAATAGAGTAAAGAATTCTCTTTTACCAGGGGCAGGTGAAGTAGAGGGATTGGTAAAAATTAAAATTAAAAACAAAAAAAGAGGACAAAGGACAGCCAGGTGGCTCAGAGGATTGAAAGCCAGACCTAGAGACAGGAGGTCCAGGGTTCAAATGTGGCCTCAGACACCTCCTAGCTGTGTGACCCTGGGCAAGATACATAACTCCCATTGCCTAGCCTTTACATCTCTTCTGCCTTGAAACCAATACTTAGTACTGATTCTTTTTTTTTTTTTAACCCTTACCTTCTATCTTAGAATTGATACCAAGTGTCAGTTCCAAGGCAGAAGAATAGAATATATTATATCTTATATATTATAGCTAATTGGTATTTTAAAAAAACTTATCTTTCATCCTAGAGTCAATATTAAGTATTGGTTCCAAGACAGAAGAGTTGTAAGCGCTAGGCAAGGGGGCTAAGTGACTTGCCCAGGGTCACACAGCTAGGACGTATCTGCGGCCAGATTTGAACCCAGGACCTCCTGTCTCTAGACCTAGATGCACAAACCCCCTCCCCAGTATTGATTCTAAGACCAAAGATAAGGGTTTATTTAAAAAATAAATAAAGGACATGTACTAGAAAATCACTTCTCTTAGTTGGTTTCTTTACCTGTAAAATAGAGGGATAATAATTTGGTAGATAACAAACTAAATCTAGAGTTGAAAGAGATATCTAAAGACAGTCTAATCCTCTCATCTTTTACAAATGAAGAAACTGAGTCCTAGGGAGTTTAAATGTTTTACCTAAGATGCCACAAATAATACCAGAGTGCCTACTATATGAAAGCTCTTATTAAATAAAAGTGGCTAGTCCCAAATTATTATTTTATTTTATTATCTTATTTTAAATTTTATTTTTTATGATTATGATTATTTTAGGAAAACCAAAGTAAAGTAACCTTTACTTTGATTTATCCAAATCTCTTAGTCTAGAATTTTTTGAAATTGATTGGGATTTACCCTGGATCAAAATTATTTTGCCTCTACTCGTTGCTAGAATGATTCAGCACTCCCAACTGCTGCTCATATGATTGGGATTCTCTCATGCCCAGTTGGCTCATGCCCATTACTTGATGCAGTCATTTTCTTATTTTTGGAATTAAGAATTTAGAAAGAGTAAGTCATTTGCTGTGAATAGAGGGTCAATCAATCAGCAAATGCTTGCCATGTGATAGGCACCAGTGATTTAAGATAAAAACAGTTTCTGATTTCAATGATCGTAATTACATTTTATCATATTTCTCTTTATAGCAGGTTCTCTGATGCTACGAATCCCAATTTCCACTCTCATTACCTAGTAAATTCTCCAGCGCCTAGCTACCAAAATCCTCAGATATGGTGTGGCTCTTTGTACATAAAGCCTTAAATCCACGTCCCAACTGTCCTTGACTTCCAAAGCAAGACATTGCCATGAGTTACTCCAGGGACATTGCTAGGATGTTGATGGCAAGATGTTCTATCCAAAATCTAAAATCCTGTTCCTATGACTATATCCTGACCCAGTCTTCCAGAGTTAGGTTGCTATGTTTCTCCTTCAGGGTGCCCTGAGAATTTTGGGGAGTCACATCTCTATGGCTATTTGTTCCCCAAACTCTTGTGCTTTTCCCCTAATTCCTCTTTAGTGAATCACTTGTACCCCAGGATCATTTTATTGTTTAATACCAATTAGCTGGGGCAGCTAGGTGGTTCAGTGGATTGAAAGCCAGGTCAATAGATGGGATGTCCTGGGTTCAAATGAGGCCTCAGATACTGCCTAGCTGTATGACCCTGGGCAAGTCACTAAATCCCAATTGCCTGGTCCTTACTGCTCTTTTGCCTTGGAACCAATACTTATTATTGATTCTAAAATGGAAGGTAAGATTGTTGGTTGTTTTTTTTAATACCAATCAGATATTAAAAAGATATTTACCTTGAAGATATTACAATAAAAAAATTACAAACATTTCCCCCGACACCTCTGGGATCTGTTTTTCCTTCTAACTCCTTCATCTTTGGGAAGAGTGGGCTCAGACTTAGCATAGTTTCTATGGAGCATCAGTCTCCCAAGTTCTCATCTCAAAGCAACATGACTTCTAGATGAATACTTATCTCATCTACCACTGGGCTGGCCTGAAAGGTCACTGTTGAAGATGATTCATTAATTTGAGGGACATCCATGTTGGATTGATTGCAAAAATCTGGTGTGGATGCCAAGTCCTGGACTCCTAGACACAGGTGACTCGCTCTAATAACCTTTTAAAATTCACAAGATCAAGGGACAGCTGAGTGGCTCAATGGATTGAGAGCCAGGCCTAGAGATGGGAGGTCCTGGGTTCAAATCTGGCCTCAGACACTTCCCAGCTGGGTGACCCTGGGCAAGTCACTTGACCCCCATTGCCTAGCCCTTACCACTCTTCTGCCTTGGAGCCAATACACAGTATTGATTCTAAGATGGAAGGAAGGGTATTTATTTTTATTTTTATAAAAACCCTTACCTTCCATCTCTTTGGGGGTACAAACCCAGCAGTGCTATAGCTGGATCAAAGGGCAGACAGTCTTTTAGTGCCTTTTGGTCATAGTTCCAAATTGCCTTCCAGAAAGGATCAATTCACAACTGCACCAGCAGAACATAAATTTCTTGAAGCAAAGGACTGTTCTATGTTCATTCTCAGCTTCCATCACAGTTTCTCACCTTTAGTATATAGTCTATTGAATTGAATTAGACTAAATCAAGTAGCCCACTTCCACAGTGAAACCATCCCCAGTGGGAGCTTTAGTCTATTGGGATAAAAGGTCCAGTTGTAGTTTTTACAGTGTTAGTGGGTTCTGACTCTTCATGTCATTCCGGCTCTTTATTCTCTACAATGTAGCTTTTGTTTTCACAGAATAGCTTTACTTTGGGGAGTGGATGAATTCAGACCGAATTACAAACACAGCATACTTTCATCATCTTGCCTTAAAAATCAACAACAGGAAGACAATGGCCAGTCTTGTTTGTAAGACAGATATGGATGGATTATTTTAATTTTAAAAATATTTTTTGTTAAACCCTTATTTCATGTCTTAGTCTAAATTCTAAGACAGAAAGGCAAGGGTTAGGCAAACAGGGTTAAGTGACTTGACCAGGACCATACAGCTAGGAGGTGTCTGAAGTCATATTTGAACTCAGGTCCTCCAACTCAAAACCTGGTGCTCCATTCACTGTGCCACCTAGCTGTCCCATCTTAATCTTTTTTTTTTTTGCATATAAAAACATTCTCTTCTTTTATTTAAATTTGTTTTTATTAATAGAATTTATTTCCTTGTGTCTCTTAATGATTATCTTAATTTTTTAAGAAAAATGTTTTTTTTTAATAAAATACTTTATTAAACTTTTGCTTATGCTTCAGCATTAAACTTTTGTTTCGTCTTACTGGGAACCAGACCTCCATATCATGCCCCAACTATTTCTAAACTTATGCTCAGTTCCTTTTCCTCCTCCCCCTCCCACCAGATCCTGGACTCTGGACCCTGATGGGAAAGTTTCCACCTTATCTTGCTCGGAATTAGGGCTCAATGCCATTTCCAAATTCAGCCATACTGAGCAGCTCATACCAACTCCTCTTTCTACCTTCTTTTATCTCTTTCCACTAGCATATAAATTCCTAACGGTCCGGGTCTTGCCTGTATATGTAGTCCCAGCACTTATCCCAAGATAAGCCTGGAGTATGACACCACTAAAAAATTTTCATTCATTCATCCTTGTAAGCATGTACACACGACCTTTTGCTTTTTACACTGAGAGTCATTTTCTGATATTCACCTCCAAATATCACCTCTGATAACCCTCCCTTATACCAAAGTAATTCGTTGTTTAGTCATGTCTGATTCTTCACAACCCCATTTGGGGTTTTTTTTCTTTTTAAAAAAATTTTGATTGTTATTATTATTTTTAAAAACCCTCACCTTCTATCTTGGAGTCAATACTGTGTATTGGTTCCAAGGCAGAAGAGAGGTAAGGGCTAGGCAATGGGGGTCAAGTGACTTGTCCAGGGTCACACAGTTAAGAAGTATCTGAGGCCAGATTTGAACTCAGGAGGTATTGGTTCCAAGGCAGAAGAGTGGTAAGGGCTAGGCAATGGGGGTCAAGTGACTTGTCCAGGGTCACACAGCTAGGAAGTGTCTGAGGCCAGATTTGAACTCAGGAGTTATTGGTTCCAAGGCAGAAGAGTGGTAAGGGCTAGGTAATGGGGGTCAAGTGACTTGTTCAGGGTCACACAGCTAGGAAGTGTCTGAGGCCAGATTTGAACTCGGGAGTTATTGGTTCCAAGGCAGAAGAGTGGTAAGGGCTAGGCAATGGGGGTCAAGTGACTTGTCCAGGGTCACACAGCTAGGAAGTGTCTGAGGCCGAATTTGAACCCAGGACCTCCCAGCTCTGGACCTGACTCTCAATCCACTGAGCCACCCAGCTGTTCTATTGGGGTTTTCTTGACAGAGATACTAGAGTGGTTTGCCATTTCCTTTTCCAGCTCATTTTCCAGATGAGGAAACGGAGACAAGCAGCATTAAGTGAATTGCCCAAGGTTTCACAGCTAGTAAATTTCTGAGGCTGGATTTAGGTCTTCCTGACTCCAGGCAGGACCCCTTGCTTGGCCTGTTTTATAAGACCCTCCACCACGTGACTTCTAGCCTTTTCTCACAGCAGGTCATATTCCAGCCAAACTGTCCTTCTGGCCGTTCCCCCAAGTGGACGTTCTCTCTCCAGACTCCCTGCTTTTCCCCAAGCTGCGAGTCACGCCTTTAGTGTGGTCCTTTCTCGTTTCCAGCTCTCTGAACCAGGCGCTCGCTGAGAGTAGGGGCACTAGTGGAGGGGAGGGAAGCAGGGACGGGGCGCGGACGGCGGGATGCTCACTCCCCTGCGGACATCTATTCAGGTTCAGGTTTCCAGAACAGATGGGCAGGCTGCCCCAGGTGGATGCCACGGTGCCAGCACAACAGTGCAGGCAGGCAGGCCTTGGGAGAATGACAGCTCGCAGCCAGCCAAGGGAGGAGTGGAGAGCCAGTGACATATGGAGGAATGCTGAGAGAAGCCAGCTCTCCCCATGTCAGAGCCCTGGGTCAAAGGCTTGTTTACTCCCACACAGGGGCCGCCTCCGTTTAGAAGCCTCCTCTTCTCTAAGGCTTCCCTGAGTACCTCCCCTGCCTGGCTCATGACCTTGTATTTATTTATCTATATAACTAATATTTATAATCCTGTAGAAGGTAATCCAGCAAATTTTGGGACCAATTAATTGTTCTGTTGTATGGACACAATAGGCAGTTAGTAAATAAATGTTAAACTGAATTACAAGAAAGTGTTTATATTCCAAAAACTTTAAATAAACGTGAAAAAACCCTTTACTATTTCTATTTGTACCTGATTTGCCTTTAGAAACTGTTGCCTCCCATTTAAAAAAACCCTCCCTGCTGTCTTAGAATCGTTACTAAGTATTGGTTCCAAAGCAGAAGAGCGGTAAGGGCTAGGCAATGGGGGGTAAGTGACTTGTCCAGGGTCACCCAGCTAGGAAGTATCTGAGGTCAAAATTGGACTCAGGAGTGACTTGCCCAGGGTCACCCAGCTAGGAAGTATCTGAGGTCAAAATTGAACCCAGGAGTGACTTGCCCAGGGTCACCCAGCTAGGAAGTATCTGAGGTCAAAATTGAACCCAGGAGTGACTTGCCCAGGGTCACCCACCTAGGAAGTATCTGAGGTCAAAATTGAACCCAGAAGTGACTTGCCCAGGGTCACCCAGCTGGGGAGTGTCTGAGGCCAGATTTGAACTTAGGACGTCCTGTCTCTAGGCCTGGCTCTCCATCCACAGAGCCATCTATCTGCTCTCTACAACACTGTTGGGTTTTTTTTGTTGTTTTTTTTTTTAAATCCAGGTAGTACTAGAAGACATTTGAGATCTGCATCTGAGCTTCAGAAGCAAAACTGACGAAAGTGAATAAAAATAAGGGATAAAGACACTGAAATACTAAAACATGAAAAAGCCTGATAGTTCTGAAGATCTAGGCCCAAAGTCCATCTCAGCCTCACATCACCTCCATGACCCCTGGACAAGCCACTTAGCCTCAGTGTCAATCTTCTCATCTGTAAAATGGGGATAATAATACACTCTGTGTCACAGGCTTGTCATGAGATTCAAATAAGATAACATATAAAGGATGAGGCAAACCTTAAAGCCTCATAAAAATGTTTATTATTATTATTATTATTATAAATTGCAAAGCAGGTGCTGATCTATTTTGATGAAGGATGTTTTCTCGCTGGAAGGTCCTCATTCCAATGAAATAATGGTGAAGAAGGGGCCCCTTTCATATCACTACTAGCGACAATTGTTGACCAGTTGTTAGCAATAGCCAGATGGACACAGGAGCCCCCAGAGTGGCAGCACCCTTCTTCACTACCACCACCATTCCTATGCCCAGCTCAAGTCCATCATCTGGGGAGAAGGGGCCAGCCATCACCACCAGCTGTGCCTTACAAGGCAGGCAAGGCAGCCTGACTAAAGTAACCAGGTACCTTGAGGAAGAGGCAAGAGGCAGCCTGGGTCAGGCAGGGCCCCCTTGCCTATCATCCGTTCTCAGATCCTGATGGACATAGCCCAGGATGCTGGATCCAGGAATCTTGGGAAGGGCAATGCTTCCGGTCCAGTGCTCACAGCCATCATCCTGGAAGGAGGCCAACTGATCCTTTAGGTGCCCCCTCTATTGAAGACCCACAAAAGACAGTTCATGGACTAAAGTCCTTGGCACTGCCAAAAGGCTTCACATCAGAAATTGACATGATTTTATTAGCGGAAATGACATTAAAGAAGAAGCATGACCATATGTTTTGCTGTTATATCCTAAGAAAAATGGTAGGGGCAGCTGGGTGGCTCAGTGGATTGAGAGCCAGGCTTAGAGACAGGAGGTCCTGGGTTCAAATCTGGGCTTAGATACTTCCCAGCTGTGTGACCCTGGGCAAGTCACTTGACCCCCATTGCCTAGCCCTTACCACTCTTCTGCCTTGGAGCCAATACACAGTACTGACTCCAAGATGGAAGGTAAGGGTTTAAGGAAAGAAAGAAAAATGGTACTCTTCTATCTGACCCCAGATGAAACCTCCCATATGTGTTGTCTCCATTAGAATGTGAACTCCTTGAGATTAAGGACTGCCTTTTTTTTTCTTCCTTTTTGTATTCCTAGCACTTCACTAGTACATCACAAAAGCTTACTAAATGCTTCATTCATTCATTCATTCATTCAATTTATTCTTTTATATATCAGGTCACAAATCCTAGTGGCATTCTCTGCCTTGTCTCCAGTTAGAAATCTCAAACTCAACCTGTAGGTCAATAACCCTACAATGTACCAAGTTCTGTGCTAGAAATAGAGAGAAAGACAAAAGAGAGTCAGTCCCTGCCCTCAAAGAACCCACAATCCAATGGGGGAGACCACAGACAGAGCAAACAAGCCATATGCAGGATAAATGGGAAGTCATCAAGAAAGAAAAGGAATTGGCATTAGAACTAAGAGGGATTGAAAAGTTTTCCTATAGAGGATGGGATTTTAGCTGAGACTAAAAGGAAGCCAGGGAAGACAGGGAACAGAGATGAGGACGGAGAGGATTCCAGAGATGGGGGACAGCCAGAGAAAGAGCCAGGAGGCAAGAGATGGAGGATATCTTTTTCTGGGAACATCTAGGAGGCCAGTGTCACTGATATTCATACAGGAAGAGAATGGGATGTAAAATAGGCTAGTTTATGAAGGTCCAAAATGGAACTCCTCCTTCCCCAGTAATGGGAGCATTAGCCAATGAGGACCAAGGCCTTATAAGTGGATTTGCCCTTCCTGGTGAATTATACAGTTCCTGGTTCCAATCTAACACACAGAAGATTTAGTGAGTCTATTTTGGTCAAGGGTGGTCTCATTATGAGAAGGAAGAGACTTTTTTTTAAGAATTTAAAATTTGTATTTAATTTATTTACTTAATTTATAATATTTTTATTATACATTTATTATAATATTTAATTTATTCATAATATTTTCCCATGATTCATGTTCTTTCCCTCCCCTCCTCCCATCCCATAGCTAAGCAGTTCCACTGGGTTTAACATGTGTCATTGATGAAGACCTATTTCCATATTATTGATATTTACAACAGGGTGATTGTTAGAGTCTACATCCCCAGTCATATCCCCATCGACCCATGTGATGGAGCAGCTGTTTTTCTTCTATGTTTCCGCTCCCTCAGTTCTTCCTCTGGATGTGGATAGCATCTTTCTCATAAGTCCCTCAGACTTGTCCTGGATCATTGCATTGCTGCTAGTAGAGAAGTCCATTATGTTTGATTGTGCCACAGTGTATCAGAAGGAAGACACTTTTAATTGAATGAGTTGGAACTTAGTGAGCATACAAAAGGTTTGAGTGAATCCTCTACCTCTTTCCTGGAGGGAGGAGGACTGGGATGATCGATGGGGAAAAGGCAGCAGCAAGCTTTCCTACAAGCCCTCAGTGTGCCAATTTTTTCCTCCTTTTAGGTGAATAAGAAGTCATCCTCTTGGGTGAATGAGACGGACAGGGAACCAATCAGGTTAGACTTTTTGAGCTTGGAGAGAGGTTGAAAGAGCTATCAGAGGAGCCTCCAGTTACCTGGGTTGGCAAATAACCTGTCTGACTAGGCCAAGAATGGAATGACTCGTCATGAGAGACATCATATCCAGCAAGCAGTCAGCCCAGTTGAACAAAGGAGCTGCTCGCCATTTGTGATGCCTGCTATGGCTCCAAGTGAATTTAGTGGGGACTCCATGAAGGATGGAAAAGACTTCCTAGGCTAGGAGGTATAAACTACACCTCAGCCCCATATTTTTCCTTCTATGAGTGCTTGCTACCTTTAGCCTTTGAGTTTGAGCTCACTTTCCCCAAGGACTCTGAGTGTTCAAGCACAGAGTATGTCTAAATTTAAGGAATATTTTTTGTAACTTCTGTCCTTACAAGGTGGTGCAGTGGATAGTGTTGGACCTGGAGTCAGGAAGACACACATTCAGATCCAGCCTCAGACACTTACTAGTTGAATGATCCTGGGCAAGTCACTTAACTTCTACCTCCTTCAGTTTCCTTGATCTATAAGATGGGGATAATAACAGCACCTTTCTCCTAGGATTGCCATAAGGATAAAATGAGATATTTGTACAACTTAAAGTGCTGTATAAATGATATAATTGTTAGTAGCTTTGTCACAACTATTACTAATTCAGTAAATTGATTTCAACTGGCTGAGTTAATAGAGGAGAGAAGTTCACCTGATGCAGACCCACTGCTACCTCTTTGAAACCTTATTTAATTTAAAAACTCAGTGGCAATTCCACTTTCTTCATGAAACCTTTTCCGATTGCCCCAATAGTTAAAAGTAGCAGTTTGGTCAGAGGATAGAGTACAGGGCTTAGAATTAGGAAGATTCATCTTCCTGAGTCCAAATCTCAGACCCTAGCTCTGTGACCCTGGGCAAGTCTCTTCACTCTATTTGCCTCAGTTTCCTCATCTGTCAAATGAGCTGGAGAAGGAAATGGCAAACCACTCCAGTTTCTTTGCCAAGAAAACCCCAAATGGGGTCACAGAGAGTTGGACACAACCGAAAATGCCTGAATAAGGTATCAAGTGATAACACTTGTATAACCCAGTGGAATTGCTTGTCAGCTCTGGGAGGGAGAGAAAATGAATACTGTAACTGTGGAAAAATATTTTAAAATAAATAAATTTTAATGAAAATGAACAACAACAAAAATTGTCAAAGTTCTTTCCCTTCTCCAAATAATCACATTCGTATTACTTAGAAGAATGTAATGCCTCCTTCAGCACAAGGAGTTAACACAATTTTGTCTTTGTATCCCCTGCACCCAGCATAGGCTTTGTACATAGTAGGTGCTTAATCGATGATTGTTGGATTGAGTTATTCTTTATGTCGATTGATTTGCTCATTTAGTATCACATGAACTGAAAAACTTGAAATTCTTACTTTCAGGAATAAAAGAGATTCAATATTTTTCTCTCAGCCTTTTTTTTTTTTAAATCCATACCTTTTGTCTTTGAATCCATTTTAAGATAGAAGAGTGATAAGGGCCAGGCAATCAGGGTTAAATGACTTGCCCAGGGTCACACAGCTAGGAAGTATCTGAGGTCATATATGAACCCAAGACTGGACTCCAGGCTGGGCATTCTATCCACTTGCTCCCTCCCTCTACCCTTGTTCTTTTAAAACTTGGACACAGTTATGAAAATGTCTGGTTTAGGAATCTTCCAGAATCCTGGCTCTCATATACTCTCCATGCTATTTTCTCTTTGTAATAGTATAAGCCCTGGCCCCAGGGACCTGGGTGGCCCAAGTTGCTGAGATATATTTAGAGAGACAAGATCTGTGGTCTGGATTGCCCCATTCCACACGTCCAAGGGAGACTGATTACCTGCTTTTGGCAAAGTAGGAGGAGTACTGTGGCCGGGTCCTTCCTTCTCCAGGCTTCTCTCTTCAAGGGCATTATTAGATTAGAATCTTATTTATCCTCCATATACGAAATATTTGTAGTCTAGGCTATGAGGCTTTTTTAAGGGGTTCAGGATAAAAGCCATTTCCCTTTTTCACTTCAAAGGAGAAAATAATAGCTCACTGTCAGCCAGCTCAGCTCCCTCCCAGAAAAACACTTGTTTCACAAAAGACAATCATTAATAGTGAGCAAACATATTTATTCAAGCAAGCTGCACAGCAGAAACCAGGGAAGTTATACAGACTAGAGTAGACAAAGGGATGGATACATAAGGGTAAATGGGCTCATTTGCTTAGCAGCAAGATAAAATCTCAGTTCAACCCAAACAGGAAATAATCTCACCAGCATCCTCCTTTCTCTAGATTGCAAGGGATCAGGAATCACATCCCTCTACAAGCAAGCCGCATCACCTCACAGTCCTTCAGGAAACTGACAGACCTGCCTGGGACAGAAGTCTTACACATTACAAGTCATTATTTTGAAGTTTTAATTTAAAATGGAACAATTAGAATAACAGCTTCTCCCAGAGTTAACATTTTGATAAATGGAGTTAATTTTAAACATGTTTATTTATACATGTAGATCTTACACATTTATCTTCCTTTTTGTTTGTTTGTTTGTTAATTATCAAAGGATATTTGTCCTCATGAGCCAGTCTTGAATTTAGAAAGACCTGGGTTCAAGTCCCATTTTTGATTCACACTGACTATGAGATTCTGGGCAAGTTTTTTAATCTCATTGTGCTCTAGACTGGAGGGGTCACATCATCTCTCCAGTCAGAACCATATTAAAATTTAATTGGGAAACAGTCAGTGTTTGAGGGGTTGTGAAAAAATAGGCCCACTAATATGTTGTTTTGTTTTGTTTTTTAAACCCTTACCTTCTGTCTTAGAATCAATACTGGGTATTGGTTCTAAGGCAGAAGAGTGGTAAGAGCTAGGCAAGGGGGAGTCAACTGACTTGTCCAGGGTCATCCAGCTAAAAAGTGTCTGAGGTCAAATTTGAACTCAGGACTTCCTGTCTCTGGGTTTGGCTCTCAATCCACTGAGCCACCCAGTTGCCCCCCTCACTAATACATTATTGGTGGATCTGTGGAAGGGTGTACTATTTTGGAAAACAATTTGGAATTATGCAAATTAAATGACTAAAATATCTATACTTTTAAGTCAGAGATTCCATTACTGGGTTTATACCCCAAAGGAGGTCATTGATAAGAAAAAATTCCTATATATTCCTCAAAACATAGGACTTTTTGTGATAGCTAAGAATTGAAAACAAAGTAAATGCTCATCAGGAGTGATCCTGGCTAAATAATGAGGATTTATTGACTTGTCCAGGGTCACATAGCTTGGAAGAATCTGAGGCCTGGCTCTCAGCTACCTGGCTGCTCCCATGAAATTAAAAAAAAATTTTTTTTTAAACCCTTACCTTCCATCTTGGAATCAATACTGTGTATTGGCTCCAAGGCAGAAGAGTGGTAAGGGCTAGGCAATGGGGGTCAAGTGACTTGCCCAGGGTCACACAGCTGAGAAGTGTCTGAGGCCAGATTTGAACCCAGGACCTCCCGTCTCTAGGCCCGGCTCTCAATCCACTGAGCCACCCAGCTGCCCCCTCCCAGGAATTTTTTAATGTTTTGATTAGTTCTCCAAAAAATACTTGTCATATGGGATGGCTTTCTGGGAGGGAGAGAGGATGGGATATATGAGATACTCTGATGAAACAAAAAATATCAGTAAAAATTTATTTTGAAAAATATCACCCAGGGCAGAGGTGGGGGAGGGGGGGAAGGGATAGCTAGGTGGCTCAGTGGATTGAGGGCCAGGCCTAGAGATGGGAAGTAGTAGGTTCAAATGTGGGGTCAGTCACTTCCCAACTGTATGACCTTGGACAAGTCACTTAACCCCCTTCACCTAGCCCTTACCACTCTTCCTCCTTGGAACCAATATATATTATTGACTCTAAAACAGAAGGTAAATATATATCATTGGGAAATAAATAAACATTTATTAAGTACCTACTACATGCCAGGCACTGTGCTAAGTGTTACAGATATAAAAAGAGGCTGTAAGATTGTCCCTACTTCAAGGCATTTATTATAATCTAATGCAGAAACTTAAAATATAATGGAGGAATTTATAATCTAAATTAAGTCAGAGGAAAGGAAGAAGAAAAGAACAGAAAAGCTAAAAAAAAAAGAAAGATAAAAAGGTGTTTGAGTATAACCCAGCATCCTCCACAGCCAATCTTATGCTTCCTAGATTGAGGATCGTGGTACTCCCCGAACCCTGACTTGCTCATGGTGTTGAAGGGAGGGGCCACAGGGCACGTGTCCAGAATGAGGGAATCAGGGTGTTGAAGGACCTCAAGGCCTCATGACTTTTGAGGATCAGTTGGAGGATTTAGGATGTTTAGTCTGGCTAGGAGAAAATTTCGGGAGGATACGAGAATTGCTTTCAAGTTTTTGGAGGAGGGATTAGATTTGTTCTGCTTTCTGCCTGGTCCCAGGGGGGAGAACTATGGCAGGTTCAGAGAGGCAGCTTTCTAGCAGGTGTAAAGGGGAAAAAAAGGCAACTTCCTCATAATGAGCGAGAGCTTTCCAAATGAGCTGCTTTGGGAGTGGGTATGTTTCCATTCCCTCTGGGTCCTCAGATGAAGGAAGGCTGACTAACACTTGGTATGGAGGCCATTCTCGCTGACGTCGGATGCTCCTTCCAGTTCTGAGATTCAATGGCGTGTGGCAGAATAGAACTAACATTTGTGTCATCGCCTGCATGGAAATCAGAAAGGAAGGTGCCAGTGTGTGTGTGTGTGTGTGTGTGTGTGTGTGTGTGCTTGGCTGAGGGGCAATTGGAAAAGGGGAGAAGACGGTCTTGGGAGATCATACAAAGAATTCAGAACAAGGGATTTAGGTAACCTGGTTTCTAAGAATCCCTTTACTTGGGGGTTCACGTTAATCCTGTTGCTTCTGACGAAGCTGAATTGGCATCGCTCTCTAAGATGAATTATTAAGGAGTGGAATTATCTTAGGAAACACTTTACCTAATAATAAAGATGAACGCTGAGGAGAAAGAGCAGCAAATGAAGAAATGCCCAAGTTCATGAATTTCCAAAACATTCCCACATTTGCCCACCCACTCTCCCTTCACTAGTTTTATGCTCTGTAGACTCTGCTTAGTGCCATGTTTTGAGAAGACTTAGCCTTGGGGTCACCCTCCAGATTATTCCCTTGGTCTGGGGCATAGGATAAAGCAGGATGCCCCGTTATCGAGCACTTAAGAGTTTGCAAATCCTGGGTGCTTGCTGACAGCTGCAAATTCCTCCCAGAAACTTGGAAGCTGGTAGTGTTGCCATGGTCTATGGGAGTGTAATGCCGGCTGCCTTCTGTGGCTACAGCACTGAGCCAAGCTGTGGCTGAGAGTTTTCCTCCCTCCCTCTTGTCACTTTTCAAAGGCTTTCAAGGGAGGCCCCTTAGGGAGAAAGGGAAGGAAGGATATTAAGCAGGGCTTCGGTCCAAGTGGCCACACTGATAAAAGAGGCTTTTCTGAAATCAACAGGGCAAGTCTCTGGGCTTGTTTCAAGGGATTTCTCATCCTCTGCCTTTCTGATAGTCTTGGAAGGGTAAGAATGATTCAACTTCAGTCTGAAAGCCTGGGCAGCTCCTTTTAACAGTGTGGAGCTAGTTGATTCCTCTAGACTAATTCCTACTGTGGTTGGAGAACCTTGGAAAAGAATGAGATTAAAGAATATAAATCCCTCAGTTGTGGGCATCAGGTCTGGTTGTCTTGGAGTTTGATTCCCTCACTTTCCCGTTCTTCCTCCATTAAAAGTCTATTGATCATACAATCAGAGCACAGCATTTCTGCTTTGCTTTGCAAAGGAAAATTTGGGGATATATTAGTGTTGCTGACAGCTAGCTGCTATAGAAACCATGTTACATGTGTGTGCAAACAAAGACTCAGAATAAATGGGGAAGGGAAGAGAGAGAGAGAGAGAGAGAGAGAGAGAGAGAGAGAGAGAGAGAGAGAGAGAGAGAGAGAGAGAGAGAGAGAGAGAGAGAGAGAAGGAGGGGAGAGAGAGAGAGAGAGAGAGAGAGAGAGAGAGAGAGAGAGAGAGAGAGAGAGAGAGAGAGAGAGAGAGAGAGAGAGAAGGGGTTGGGGAATGATGTTGGGGAAGGGAATGTTAGAGAAAGAGGCTAGAAAGAAGAGAATTGGAGGAATTTTGAGAAAGAAGGGGTAAAAGAAGGAGGAAAAGAGAGAAACAAAAGAGAAAGAGAGAGAGATCTCAAAAGAGAGAGTTCAAAGAGAGAACACAAGGGAAATAGGGGGAGGACAGAAGGAGAGGACGATCAAGAGAAAGAATTGGGGAGATAGGAGAGAGGAGAAAGCTAGGAAGACAGAGGTGAGAGAGGACACTAGGGAGAAAAGAGAAAAGACCTAAGGGAATCTAGAGAGATGAATAGTTTTGGAGAGATAGGAAGATTGGAAAGAGACACACATGACAGACAGAAGATAGAGACAGAAACAAGAGGCAGACCTAGTAGTTCTAGACTCTACAAGAATGAGACTAAGGATGCAAATAGAACAAGACCAAGAAAAGGGATGGAGGGGGGGAGGGTGAGAAAGATGGGGTGAGGTGGTTAGGAGAGATTGAGGAAAGGAGAGAAGGAAGAAAGGGGGGGAAATCAGAAGGGAGAAGACAAGGGCAAGGCAATGAAGAGGGAGCCTGCCTGGTAGATGGGTAGGAGGGAAAGAAGGAAGAAGACACAGACACACACTCACAGAGAAAAAGACACACATACACACAGACACAGATACACAGCTAGAGCCCCAGACGCACAGACACATACAGACACAGCCAGTAAGACTTGGTCAGCCAGACCCAGGCACAGATAGACAGAGAGATATGCAGAAATTATACATATATATATATGTATATATACATATATATATATATATATATAGGCAGACTGATACAAATACAGAAAAACCAACATAAAATACCCAGACACAGACGCAGCCGCACACACAGCTAGACACAGCTGCACACCCAAAGACACAGACAGATGCACAGACACGCAGATACACAGCCAGCCAGACCCAGGCACGGACAGATCAGACATATAGACAGACAGGCAGACATCCAAGATACCTGGACACAGACCGCTTCGACATAGCCACACACAGAGACACACTTAGACACAGTCACAATTTAGATAGGTTCATAGAGAACAAGGACACAGCCACACAAACACGTAGATACAAAGACACTCCTACAAAGACAGAAAGACGCACACACAACCCTCCACACACCCAGATCCGCGGGTTGGCTTTGGGAGAGCGGCCGCGGCCCCTTTAAGAGGGGCGGGGCCTCACGTCGTGCTCCAGCTCCTCCGTCCCCCCTCCCAGCCTGAGCTGAGGCTTCGCTGGAGGCGCGAGAAGGAGGCGGCTGCGCCGCGGCTGCTGCTACTGCTGCAGTGACTGACTGACTGACTGACCGACCGACCGACCGAGGACGTGGGCTGAGGCGGCGACTGTGCCTGCCGACGAAGAGGCGTCGTTGGCGGCTTGGGAAGGAGAGCTCAGTTCGGCCCGACAGGTGGCGGCGGCGGCAGCGACTACGACCACCCCTCCGGACCCAACACGGTCCGTCCGGGTGAACTCGGCGGCGGCTGCGCGGCCTCCTCCTTTCTCTTACCCTCCCCTCCCGTCCTCTCCTCGGGCCTCCCGGGCTTGGCGCCGCAGCGAGGCCCCGTCCTTGCCCCCTTTTCCCCGCTCCCGGCGCGGTCCTGTCAGCCTGGGGCCTCGTCCCCCTCCCTCCGCCGTCGCTTCAAGATGGAGCCGGGCGGGTGCGGGGCGGCTGCGGGTGCCGACCTCCCCCGTCCTGGCCCGGCCCCGCCGGGTGACCCCGTGGCTGGGGTGGGGCGGTCCTTAGGGCGGGCTGGGCCCGAGTCACCTGAGGATTACTCAGCTCCTTGGCCCCCGGGATGGAGGCTGGCGGCCGTGGCCTTGAGCGGGTGCCCATGGGGCCTGCCGGCGCTGCCCCCCGCCCCCCGCCGGGGCTTTTGTTGTGGTCGCCGTGGGCTGCTGGTCTAGGGGCAGAGGGCTAGGTGCCGGGGGTCACTCATTTTCCTGACTCGAGAACGTAGCTCTGAGCTGCCCGGTAACGGGAGCCTCCTCCCTCCCTTCCCCCCCTCGCCCCGGCGGGGCATCAGGTCAGAAGAAACTGAAGACACGGGCTTGATGTTAGTGTAAAAGCGGAGTCTTAGCATCCTTCCATAACATCACATAAAGTCAAATAACATTGGACTTTGGGAGTAAACTCTGAATGACCTGTTAAGTGGTGTAAATCTGTCTCCCCTTCGTGCCTTTCCCTCCCTTCTTTCTGGCTGTAATCCAGCCTCCTTCCTAGGCCACCTCTCTGGAGTGTAGGAATGAAACAGCAGATGCCAGGAACCACTGTGTTCTCCAAGAATCACAACTTGGGTTGGCACTCTTATTGGGGGAGGGAAGTAGAGGAAATGCTGCAAGGGTTTTCTCCGTTTGGAAACCTTTCCTCTGAGGCTCTTCCCTCACTCCCACCCCCACCCCTACCCCATCTTCTTTAGGTACAGGTTCTGAGATTTTGAGTGCTTTGGGGACATTTTGATCTCCTGGGTCTGGTTTTGGAAAACTAGAGCTCAGTTGGGCCCAAAGGGGAGGAAATGGGAACCTGGCTTAAGGACTTAATATTGCAGGCTCAAGGGAAGGGTCAGGTTTCTCTCTGCGTTGTTCAGCTTATTTTACCAGGGTAGGAAGGGCCAGTGGAACTTAAGGCAGGAAATCTGTCCCAGGGTTAAATTGCAATTCCTTCAATAGATCTTGAGCACTTTTTTTTTTATAGGTTGTGTGCAGTGATGAATGCTGTCAAGCAGCTTTTAGCCTGGTAGCAAGTGATTGGAGTTTTCCTGGCCCTAGGGTTATTAAAAAACAAAACAGAACAACTCTTTTTAAAAAATACTGAGTAAATAGGAATATAAAAAGTGAACAATTGAAATTTCTTTTATTCATTTGGCATTTCTATATTGTTCTTATATTATCTTTTCATGTTTATCTGTTGGGAACTCTGTTACCACAGTGGTATTTTCTTTAACCTCATTCCCCTAACCCCTAAATTATCAGACAATTGACTGGTGCCTTCTATAGATTTAGCACTGCCCCCACCTTCTCTTGGGTTTCCTTTGGGGAAGGACACAGATTAATTCCTGTCTTGGCCTCCAAAACATAGTACCCAGGATTCCTCAGGCTATTTTAAAGGGATTTGCTAGCATATCTTACTTCAAGAATCTGTGAGTTTTAGATTCTCCCTTCTCTTTAGTAAGCCATTCTTTGAGAATTTTGAAAAAAAATCATTGACCAGGAAGTAGATACTTATATTCCAGAACTGGAAAAGATCTCAGAAGCCATTTAATTTCCAGACAAAAAGTCTGCTTACTCTGATTTAACACCTCCAGGGAAGGAGAATTTAATATAAAATGACAAGAAATGCAGAGGTAGTGTGCCATAATGGAAACGGAGTTGGTAGTTTTGAACCCTGACATTGCTTTTTATATGTTGTGTGTCCTTGTGCAAGGCATCTAACCTCTCTGGGCTTCAGTGTGTTTATTTGTAAAATGAAGTAGAAATGGGGCAGCAGGGTGGCTCAGTTGATTGAGAGCCAGGCTTAGTGATGGGCGGTCCTAGGTTCAAATGTGGCCTCAGACACTTCCTAGCTGTGTGACCCTGGGCAAGTCACTTGACTAAGTCCTTTTGCCTTGGAACCAGTACATGGTATTGATTCTAAGACAGAAGGTAAAGGTTTGGAAAAAAAATGAAGGAGAAATGTTGATAAGATAACTTTAAAGGACTCTACCAGCTCTAAATCTTTGATTCTGTGAAAAATTTCGATATTACAGAGGGTTACATATAAGTACATCTATTAGGTACTAAACCATATTCTTAGCTTTTTTCTTGTCCGATACCCCTTTTTCAGGGTGTTTTGTCTTTGACAATGCAAATGCAAGTAGATCACTGTTTAAATTAGTTTAGGAAACCTTGACTCTGCCAAGGTCACACTGCTTAATTATGGGAAAGTCACTCAGTGGAGTCTAGTTTTCTCATCTTTAAATAAGAAAGTTGAACTAATTTGTCAATAAGAATTTTTCCAAATCCAACACTTTTATCTTTCTGGCTAGGTGCTCATGAAATTTGCTCTTTTCCCTTATAGAGGAAACAGTCCAAAAGTTCTTCACTAATTCTCTCATCTACCCATTCTTCAGTTTGATGACCTCTCAGAGCCCAGGACAGAATACATCCAGGCAAATTAATTTATATCTTCAGCAATCTCCTGGCAGTCTGCCTTTTGTCATAGGGATAGAGATGGCTTGGATCCCTTTAGGCATCAAAGACTCCTTGGGAAGAATGGGAAAAACAGATTTTTTTAGTGGACAGCATACTTTTATTGGTTTTCTTTGAGACTAATGTGAAAGGTTTTGATTTAGACTGGTGCTTTTGAATTGGTAAAAGACAAATCACAGTATTTCAGATTTTATTAAGAGAAAGTATCAGAAAATGGGTTGACTACTAAGGTAGTTGAATTGCTTGAGACTTGCAAATCAAGTTCCCATTTGTATGCATCAGAATATTTGCCTCCACCCTGGTAATCTTTATAACTGAAATTTGCTTAGATATACTTTATTGAAGTTCTGCTCTCACTTGTTGACTGAGGACATTGTCCTTTTTTCTTGAGGCACATACCTGTGAATTAATATTTAGTTTGAAACTATATATCCCTATTCAGTAATAGAAAGCAGCATGGCACAGTGAATGGGAAGAGCACTGGGCTTGGGAATCCTGAGACCTGAGTTTTGGCTCTGACATTTCAGATCTCTAAGTGTGATCAGAGGGAAGTCATCAAGCTATTTTTTCTCATCTGAAAAGATGAGGATAGTAATTACATTATCCACCTTGGAATACTGTTATAAGAGATTTATAAACCATAAAATGCTGCAAGAATATAATAATTAATTGATAAACAAATTAATAGTAATTTAATATTTAAAATTTTGAAATACAAGTTGGATTCTCTTTGTTAAGGTGAGCTTTTAAAACTATGAATCAGCATCATTGAATCCTGATTTTTTTTTTAAACCTTTACCTTCCATCTTAGAATCAATTCAGGGTATGGGTTCCAAGGGAGAAGAGAAGAAAAGGCTAAGCAATGGAGGTTAAGTGACTTGCCCAGGGTCACATAGGTAGGAATTATCTGAGGTTAGATTTGAACCCAGGGCCTCCAATCTCCAGTTCTGGCTCTTAATACATTGAGTCACCTAGCTGCCACCCTGATGTACTTTCAGGGAGAATATGTATTAGCAGTAACTCACTTGAATCTCAGGAAGTCTAGATGGCTCAGTGGATAGAATACTGGAACTGGAGTCAAGAAGATTGAAGTTCAGATCTGTCCTCAGACACTTGTGTGGCCCTGAGCAAGTCACTTAACTTCTGTTTGCCATAATCCACTGGAGAAGGAAATGGTAAACCACTTCATTCTTTTTCAATAAAACCCCATGGAGAGTATGGTCCATGGGGACATAAAGTCATACTTGTTCCCAACAACAATGGGAGTCTCAAAGAAGTGTACGTCAAATATCAGTCACTGAATTAGAGGGAAGCATTTTTTAGATTGGAAAGTCTAATTATCCAAGCTGGAATTGGTTAGGCCATCTGGGTTAATATCCTTGCCCTGGCATGAAGTACCAAGGAGTTTTGGTCATAATTAGTGAAGACCTTGTTTTTTTAATCATCTCCAGATAGCACTTCCAGAAGGACCCATCCCACTAATGCTGAAGGCCTTAGGGCAATGGGTGGTCTTATTTTTAGTAAATTTTTAAAAAAAATTTTTTTTATGTCAAACCTGAGTCCAAAGGCATTCATTTATGAATCCTTCCCCTGACTGGAGCTATTTCAAGTCTGGGTTCCTTCAGGGAAGGAAGTACTAGCCATATATTGTGGCCCTGGGGAATTACTGCATCATTTATCATGTCTCAGGAATCCCCAAACTGCCAAAATGCCCTATATAAAATGCCCTATATATGAAAACTAATTCCATGTAGGCTTGGATTAAATTCTGCATCATCCTTTGTTAAGTTTTTCTAGGTGTAACCTTTAATAGAATGTGAAGACCTTTTCTGTCCCCCCTTTAGAAATTTGCCTTCATTTCTTACTCTCATAATTAATAAGACCGCTTTTCTTTGAAGATTTAGGTTTAAAGGATCTAGATGCTTAGAATATGCAAATTGTTCAAAGTTTAAGAAAGATGAATAAAATATATGTAACTTTATTGGTTTAACTCTCTATTTCCTCAAGCCTATTCTTGCTGGTAAGCAAACATGATACTGGTTTGATAGATATTTTTTTCTCTTAGAAAAGCTAAGAGGTATTAAGGAAACATTGAGGACATTTTTCCATCAAAGGTTTACCTTCCCTTTGCTGGCCACTTGTGTGCCCTCCCCCTTCTCCCCCATCAGATTAGTTTTTGAAATATTATGCTTTGTAATACTGTCAGCCAAGAGCCTGTTCAAACTTTTCTAGACAGCAGAATACATTTTACAACCCTGAGAATTACAGCCCATGTGAAAGAAAAACCTTTCTTTATGCACTTGCTATTTAAAAAGTTCTATATAGTTTATATCTCATTAATGTTTATTACATTCATATTGATTTTTTTCTACTCTCAATCCCTTTTAATAGCTAGGCTGAGTTACTTGACTGGTTGGATTGGGAATCTGGTGTGAAAAGAATGTCATTTAAAACAAAGTTTTTGTATTTTCAAAGAAAAGGGAATATCTGGTTGTTAGGTTCTCTGTGTGTGTGTTTTAACTATATCCTGGTTTTCCTTAATACTTACATTTAAATTTGGGAATAGTCTATGTAGATAAATCATGGTTTACTTTCATGTTTGACTTTATCTGGATAATCGTACAATATCTTGGTTATTTTTCTTCTCACGCCATTTCCTAAGCCAGGTAATTTTAAATTTTGTTAATAGAATGGTTTTTAGAATCTTAATGTAAATATTATGTAGGTAAATATTATATGAAAATATAATATGGCAAATATTTATGTAATAAATATTCAGTAAGTATAGTGAGTATCTAATAAATAATGATAATATAGTTAATAGAGCAAATGCTTATAAATATTTTGTGTAAATAATTATTCATTGCAAATATTATGAAGAAATTCTCTGAGGTATTTTTGCTTGTCAGGAAAATTAGATTTTCAGAATTTGTGCATTTTAATTCTTCATTTTAAGTTCTAATTGTATCTTCTCTTTTGCCTTAGAATTTCTCTTGGCATTTTCTCTTATGATATTTTTAATACCATATAGCCATTGTGACATGAATATTGTATATATAAATTAATTTAGCAAGTATTTATATAGCATCTAATATGTTTATACATATACTGGGCTAGATGTTGCAGGACAAAAAGATGAACTATACAATACTGGTTTATGCAAAGCAAAAGCTTTATTAGATAGGTGCAAACAAAGCCCTTTTAGGGTTCAATGGTAGAAGAGATGTTCTTTGGCTAGGGTGATCTGAAATAACATTGAGGGAACTAGTATTTGACTTGTGCTTTGATGAGAATTAAAGGGGAGAGAGCCTTGCCAGGCTGAGAAGGGGAGAGGGCTGCATACTGGGCAGAAGAAATAGTAAGAGTGAAGTACTTGGAGGTAGGAAAGAGCATGGTTTGTGTTGATGTGTCTGCCATGGTTTGTTTTAAGCTTTAGGAAAGGGGAGGAGTGTAGTAGTAGAAGATAAAGCTGGAAACATGGGTTGGTGGTAGAAAATGGAGTGCTTTTAATAAACATGCTAAGAAGTTCAGATTTTATTTGGTAAGTTGTGAGACAATTTGAAGACCTTTCTGCAAAGGAGTGACTTGGTTAGACTTGGACTTTGGGAAGTTAATAAATTTGGCTTCTAGATATAAGGTAAATTGAAATGGAAAGAAACCAGAGTATTAGTTAGGAAGAAGGTTATCATAAAAATCCATGTGTTAGAACAAAGTTCATATGGAAGAACAAAAGATCAAGAATATCAAGAGAACTAATGAAAAAAAAATGTGAAGGATGGGGGTCTAGCAGAACCAGATCTTAAACTGTATTATATAATATGGAAATAGGCTTTGAACAATGATACATGTAAAACCCAGTGGAATTGCTGGTCAGATCTGGGAGAAGGGATGGAGGAGAGGAAGGAAAGAACATAAATCATGTAACCATGGAAAAATATTCTTAATTAAATAAAAATTTTTAAAAATCCATGTGTTAGGAAGTAAATTATCATTGAAATCCAAGTGAGAAAAAAAGGGTTGGATCCTTAGACGTTATGTAGGTAGACTTTAGGATGCTTGGAAACTAATGAAATGTAGAGGTGAATAGGCTTCAAGGTTGTGTGCCCAGGATGGTGTTAACTTGGTATTTGAAAATGGGGAACAAGAATTTGGGAGAGAGATAGAGAGTTGGGGTTGGAGATTTGGTGATTGTTGCAGTGGTAAAATGGATGAGCTACCCTGAGGGAAAGAATATAAAGAAGGAACTTTGGGAAACACCAACACTTGAGGATTGTGTTGAGAGGAAGAAGAGAATCTATGGAAGTAGATTGCAGCCAGAATTGGAGGGGATGATAAATAGTATCAAATGCTTTAAGAAAGGCAAGATGGATTGGAGTTGAGAAAGGGCCATTGAATTTGACCATTTCTTTGGTCTTGGTTTGCCCTTGGTAACAAATATTCTTTTTGTATGTGGCAGAGGCTTGAGATGTTGAAGATACCATCATTTTTTCTAAGTTTCTCAGTTCCTACCTCTCAGCACTTCACTCTTCCTCGCCTCATAGAACCAATCTGTTGCCGATCTTCCTGTTGAAGCATCTAGCACAATATTGATTGTTGTTGCAAGATAAGTTGTTGCAGATAGGTAGGTCAGGTTGTAAAGTGCTCTCTAAGAACCACCTACATGTCATTGCATCTTATGCTCGGTACAAACTTGGTATATTTTATGATCATTCTTCTGATGTTTTCTTTAGAAAGGAAATAAATACTTTTGGATTAAAGTCATATTGATTGGCAATGGTTACAAGTAGAACCTTACAATTTCTCTGTTAGATGTAATGGATAGATTCTTGGGCTTGGAATTAGAAAGACTTGCATTAAGATCTTACTTGCATTAAGATGCTGGTGATCAGCTCCTGGGCAAGTCTCTTCTGTTTGCCTGAGGCATTTATTTAACCTTTGGATAGTGTAGAATGGGATACCTTGGGGGAGGCAGATCTACCCAGCCAAAGGAAATCACTTCTCCTTCCTCCCCTTCTAGATATGCCTGTCTTACTTGTAGTTTTCTGCCTTACTGAGTTCCCTTTGTAATAAATGGTTTGGCTTTCTATTTCAGCTCAAAATTTTATATTCTTAGAGGAGTAATTCATACTACTTTTTTTTTTCTGAAAAGGAACTTAAATAAAACCTCTTTGGCGTCATTCTAGAAAATATTTTGAATAGGAAAGATGCATGAATTCTTTCCCTTGTGAAGAAAGTGTGTAATGAATAACAGATTGGCACTAAAGTTTTTGAAGAGTTAAGGATTCAGTAATCATGATAGGGTACTTTCTGGTTGTTTAATGTAGCTTAACTTTAAAGTAGTATGCAATGTAATGTTATTACATTTGATCAGTACCAAACACACTCCTCATATCTAGATCTTTCCATGTGCCAATTCCTTGTTTTTCAGTTGTTTTCTTCTTTCTGCTTAGTTTAGACTTTTTCCTTTCATAATAATTTGATCTGACTCAGTTATTGTATTATGAGTAGAAATGTAGGGACTAAATTGAAGATAATTTTTTAAATGGAATTCTTTAGCTAATGTGTAAATAATTCTTTTACAAATGACCAGGTGCATTCCTTAAGGCTTCAGAAAAATTGTGAACTGAGTTTATGTTTCTTGTCTGGTAAATGCCTATTGGATCAGATTTAGTCCTTAGTCCAGGTATTGATTTCAGCTCTTTGACCAAGATTTGCAACAATGTGTCTAGTTTTAGTCTTCTGAGTAAAGGTTGGAAAGAAGTCATTTTTTTTTTAAACCCTTACCTTCTGTCTTGGAGTCAATACTGTGTATTGGCTCCAAGGCAGAAGAGTGGTAAGGGCTAGGCAATGGGGGTCAAGTGACTTGCCCAGGGTCACACGGCTGGGGAGTGTCTGAGGTCATATTTGAACCTAGGACCGCCAGTCTCTAGGCCTGACTCTCAATCCACTGTGCTACCCAGCTGCCCCCGCAAAGAAGTCATTTTTACTTTACTTGATCTACCCCTTCTCAGTGCCATGTTCTGCCCTCTTATCTAAGAATTCAGACACTTTAATAAAATAGTATTATGGGATGGAAAGGGCACTCACTATCATGTAGCATCTTTGAAATCAGATGACCTGAGCTACTATCTTGTGTCTGCCACCAACAAGCTCTGTTACCTTGGCCAAATCACTTATCTTCTTGGGGCTTCAGTTTCCCTACTTGCAAAATGCTTTTTGGACTAGATGAACTTTAAAACCTTTCTACTCTCCTAATTTAAAGGCCTATATTTATAAATGTACTATTTTTTACTAAATAGTTTAATTTTCTATTATCAGATCATTGGATGAAGTCTTTGAGGGAAATGAGTCAAATGTGGTAATTCTTCTTCCATTAAGATGCTTTCCCAAGCCAATTGGATATAGGTGTGAAGACAGGATTAACTTACTCCTTGTCTATTTTTAGCTAATCATATCAAGAACTTAAAGTACCCCTACTTGACAAGAGTAGTAAGAGAGTTCACAAGTCACTAGAATAAGCTCACACCTTCGAAGGTCATTGTAAATTAAAAGACTGCAATTGGTTTCTGGAAAGTAGGGGAGTGACAGGAAATGGCTTTGAGAAAACTGCTTTAAAAAGGCAAGCTGGAGGATTCAGTCATTCTCTCTGTGTTGGTGAGCCAAGCTCAACTGGAGGAGAGGAGACTTTTTCCTTGGATCCTGTGGTGGTAAGTGGAGTGATTCCTTCCTTGGTTCTTCAGTGAGGAGACCCTCTCTGCACGTTGGCACTTTGGTGGGATAAATCTCTTCAATGTGAGTTCTGGTGATATTCTTGTCAGTCTTAACCTTGAGTTCACTGATGGTTCTCAGCAGATTCTTTAGATTCTTTGGATTTTGGCTTCCTGATTAGTACTTTGGATTCTGGTGAGATTCACTTTCAGGTTCCCATTTTAGGCTTGGAGTCATTAGGATTAAACTGGGGTATTGGTACATAGATGGTACTTTCTGTCTCTTACTACTTTTTTCCACTTTCCTTCTTTCCACCTCTTTGTAAATAAAGCTGCTAAAAGTCAATTTGAATTAAGCTATGATATTTTTAAATTGGCGACCAAATATTACTTTAGAATTCTCATATTTAGCATAAAACCTAAATTTAAATTCTTACAAAGGGTACACTTAAATTTCCAGGGATTTTGAGGAACCTTTTGTAAAGCAAGTGCAAAATGACTAAACTGTTCACCTTTCTCTGTAAGAAGGTCATGTAAGATTTTTTCAGCTAAAACAGTTTGGGGAGTATGGTTCCTTACTTTCTGCTTATCTTGCTAGTTGGACAAATTCTTACTTAAACTGGGCTGTTCAAAGAAGTTCATTGTTGCTGGGGGTTGCATTCCTGCAAGTGGTTCCATATTTTTTCAGAATTCAGATGCCTAATCCCTTTCCCTTTGGGGGCATTGATACTTTTATTTGTTTCTGCTCCAGGTTTGGAGCTCTGTGGACAACTTGCACCCTGTAGTGTGTTGTGAGATTTAAAATGGTTGAGGTCATAAACTGTAGTGATTAAAATAGTGGAAGATATAAATTGTGATAGATATAAGAGAGGGTGAGTAAATTTGACCGCAGAAATATGTTTCACTACAGTGTCTTGGGTTTTAAAATCAAATATAAGGTGGTCAGGGAAATATTCCCAATTATTCAAATACCCAAGTCAATTGGGTTTTATAGAGATTTTAATTAACAATACAATGAGTAATTGAAGAAAGAGAGAGAGAGTAAGAAAGGAATAAGTATGAAGGGCCTCAAGCCAATATGGCCTAGACCTGAGCCTTAAGAGAGGAATGAGTCAGTTTTTTTTAACACTCACCACAAGGTCTGACTAAACAAGGATTTTAGTGACACCAGGCCAGCGTCCTTCCTCAAAGAGTCTTCCAGCCAGAGATTGTTTCAAAGGGCCTCTCTCAAGAGCCTCCTGAGCTCCTACCCCAGAGGGACAGAGCCCCTCACAGGAGCTCCTCAAGGAACTCTCCTTCAGAATGAGAGTCAGAAATCCAGATTCAGATCCCTGAATGAGTCTTCTCAAAATGAGCTCCCTCAGAATCAGATCCAGCTCTTCTCTGAGCTCTTATTTTTAAGGGCAAAATCTCCTATGTCACCTCCCCTAAGTCCTTACATCTACCAATCACTGTAGATGTTTCTAAAGGACCGTCCATTTTGAATTCACAGCTGAGTAGTTTTAATCTCTTTAGTAAGTCAGAAAAAAATGCTGCTGTGTCGACAAATTTCATTAAGAAAAACCTCTGAATAAGTTATCACCCTTTTAGGTTTAAGTAGTTTACAAGTTGCCCCACCTTTATAGATACTTAGTATCCCATTGTATCAATTCTAAAATAGTCATGACTCAAAGAACTTCCTGTCCTTTCCATAAGCATGGGTCAAAGCACTTTTCATTGTTCTCAAGGAGCTCTCTGTCCTAAAGCAGTCCTAAGTAGGGTGGAGTAGGGATATTCCCAAGGCAAGGAGCCCTCACATTCAAGTAGAATTCTCACTATGCTAGGGAATTTTTTTAAGTAGAAGATTCCCCAATGGGGGAAACCCCTAACATTCATAAGTCTGAGAAATTTTGAGGTTTATAGTGTCAAGCACAATTTAAAGTTTTGTTTCTTCCTTCCCTCCACTTTAAGTTTTTAATGTCAAGTAGAAAATTATTTTTTAGAGAGGATCATTTTATACCATAGTTTTTCAGATGCCTTTGTCTTTTTAGCTCTGCCAGGATTTAATGTAGTATTTTATGTTCAGTAAATAGTTAAAAATAAGTATTTGTTTAGTCGAATGGACAAACTAGTTTCATATATTAACACCATACTATAAAGCTTCATGCATCAGTTAGCAGTTAGCTAGCATTTATTAGGTGCCTACTATGTGCGTTGGCAAAGAATAGGATACTATTAGTTAGAAAATGGCTGAACAAGTACATGAAGTGGACTATAATTGTGCTGACGTAGACAGGGAGGGATGGTTTCAGAAAAACCTGGGAGAATTTGTATGAATTGATTTAAAGTGATAGGAGCAGAACTAGAAGAACAATTTATTCAATATTATAAAGAATATCAGCTTTGAAAGCTGATACAATCACCAATACAATGATCAATCACAATTCCAAAGACTCATGATGAAGCTTGCTATTCATCTCCAAATAGAATATTGATGGACTCAGATCACAGATTGAATCATTTCCTTTTGAAATAGCTAAAGGAAGTATTTGTTTTCTTTGACTATACTTATTTGAAATGATTTTTCCCCCTACTCAATGATTGGGGGAGGGAAAGGAGAGAGGGAGAGAATTTGGAACTAAAAATGAAATGAAATAAAGATTGGAAAGGTAGGAAGGAGCCAAAACACAAAAAGCTTTAAAAGCCAATCAGGATTTTATATTTAGTCCTGTAAGTAATGGGGAACCATTGGAGTTTATTGAAATGGTGTCTATGATATAGGTAAACCTGCATTTTTAGTGAAGGTTGGATTGGACTTGAAGAGACTTGAGGCAGAAGGAGGTCATTATTTTTTTTAACCCTGACTTTCTGACTTAGTTACAATTCTTCAGATAGAAGGTAAGAGCAAGGCAGAGACACACAGCTAGCAAGTGTCCACCTAACTGCTCCAAACCAACAGGCTATTGCAATAGTCGAGATGTGGAGTGATGAGGGCCTGCATATTAGGGTGTCTGAAATGTCAGAAGAGAGGAGACATATAAGAAATGGCAAGAAGGCAGAAATGACAGGACTTGACAATTAATCGGATATAGGTGAGTGAGAGATAGAGAGGCTAGCACCTAATGAGGGTCTTGATGGCTTGGGAAGATGGTGCTGCCTTTAGTAATAATAGGGAAGTTAGGAATAAGAGTGGAGTTTGGGGAAAAGATAATGAGTTCAGTTTTAGACACATTGCGTTTAAGATGTCTATAGAACATATAATTGAAGACATCTAAAAGTCAGTTGGAGATATAAGACTGGAGATCACTTTTTATTTGGGTTTTTGCTTTTGGGTTTTAGTTTTATAAGATTATTAATTTACAAAAATAAACAATATGGAAATGTTTTACTTGTCTGGAATTTTGACCTGCTATTCTCTGTGCTAAATATTAGGTAAGGTAGCTATATTACAGTGTGTTTCAATGTGATTTTTACTTTAAATTCCCTGTATCAGCATATTGAGTTAAAATAAAGGGTAGGAGCAGCATCTAATATGCTTCAGCTGAAGTAAAAAATGCAGGGGTAGCAATCATGATCTCAGACAAAGCAAAAGCAAAAATAGACCTAATTAAAAGAGATCATCAGGAAAACTACATTATGTTAAAAGATACCATAGCAGATGAATATCAAACATTTTTATAAGTTTTTCTGATAAAGGCCTCATTTCTCAAATACATACCAAGAATAGAATCAAGTCAAATTTTTAACAATAAAATGCATTCTGCAGTTGGTACATGGTCAAAGGATATAAATAGGCATTTTTCAAAAGGAGAAATCAAAGCTTCAAAATGAAGAAAGTGCTTTAAATCTCTATTGATTAGAGAAATGCAAATTAAAATAACTGAGGTACCATTTCACACTTTTCAGAAATGACAGCTGCAGGAAGGGATGAGGGAAAAAGTAATACACCAGTGAACTGCTTGTGGAGTATCGAACTCGTCCACCTTTCTGGAGAATAATTTGGAACTTGACCTAGAAAGCTGTAAAACTGTGAATTATCCTTTGATCCAGTAGTATCATTACTAAGCCTATATATCAGAGAGATCAAAGAAAAAGGAAAAGGACCTATATGTACAAAAAGTATGTATTGCAGCGCTTGTTGTGGTGGCAAAGAATTGGAAATTGAAGGAATATCCATCAAAAGGGGAATGGACAAACAAGTTGTGTTATATGAATGTGATGGAGTATGTGCTACAAGAAATGACAGGGGAAGTGGTTTCAGAAAAACCTGGGAAAACCTATATGAACTGAAGTGATGAAAAGGAAAGTAGAAGACCCCCGAGATATTGTGGACAGTAACAGTAGTGTTGTAATGATGATCAGTGTGAAAGAAAGGCTTGGTTGCTACTCTAGTCAGTACAGTGATCCAAAACAATTCCAAAGGACTCACAATGAAAAAATCCATTCTGTCCCCACAGAGAGAACAGATGAACTTTGAATGCAAAATAAAATATAAACTTCTTGCTTTCTTTTCTTGATTTTTTTTGGAGATATGGCTAATATGGAAATATATTTTGCATGACTTCACATGCATGGTTGACATATTGCTTGCCCTTTCATTGGGAGGGAGGGAGAGAATTTGTAACTAAAAATTTCAAAAGAAAAGAATGCTAAAAATAAATTATCTCTGTTTCTCCTTTATTCATACCACTTATGCTTGTGGTGATTTTAGCCTTGGAAGTATTGACTGTCCCAGAAAAGTTTTTATAAGCATCACATCCATTCTCTTTTGGTTCCAGAAACAGATTTCTATGGAGCAGCAAAATCATCTTCTCATAGTCTTTATCACTATCATTATCACTTGACATTTATTGAGTACTTAGGAATTGTGATATTCTTCCTTTCCCAGCAGTTGCTCTCCCGTCATAGGGCATTTTTTGTTTTTGGTACCAGTTGACCATTGTTTGGCTTAAATGTGTATAATTCAGTTACTAAATGAAATATTCTTTACCAGAGGAATATTAATATATATGATTTACCTTGAATTCAGTGGAGTAACATGTTTCTGAAAGTTAGTTTAGTAGTAGTCTCTCGGTAACCGAGGATGACGATTGTCTTTGTGCATTTTCATCTATGATAGATGAGTGTGCACAAAGACACTTGTGCATGAAGGAGATTTAAGTGGAAAAGTCTATGCACAGAGACAGTCCCACTCTCTAGGCGTTGGAAGCCTGGGTCCAGTGTCACGAAAAGTCATTACACCTGGAGACTTCCTCAGCTGCATTGGATGGCCATGTTGTCTTTTTTGCTCTTAACACACCCTTAGCACTCCACAGTGCTTTGCTGTGTCGCCATCTCAGCCGTTGAACCTTCTTATTGGTTTCTTCCGTCTGTTCAGCCGAAGCAGTCTTCACATGCTGGGTGAGCAAAGCCCTGGTTCACCAGGGGTCTACGACCCAATGGTTACTTTCACAAGGTTTAGCCGGTGATGGAATATTATTGTGCTCAAAGGAATAATAAAGTAGAGGAATTCCATGGAGACTGGAACAACCTCCAGGAAGTGATGCAGAGCGAAAGAAGCAGAACCAGGAAAACATTGTACACAGAGATTGATACACTGTGGCACAATCAAACGTAATGGAATTCTCCATTAGTGTCAATGCAATGTCCCTGAACAATCTGCAGGGATCTAGGAGAAAAAACACTATCCACAAGCAGAGGACAAACTGTGGGAGTAAAAACACCGAGGAAAAGCAACTGCTTGACTACAGGGGTTGAGGGGACATGTCTGAGGAGAGACTAAATGAACACTGTAATGCAAATACCATTTGTTAAGTGGTAGGCAAATCATCATCATTTGAAAATAATTTGATTTTTGGAAATAGTCAAGAGATAGATATGGTATATTAAAAAAAGGTGAGTGATCAAATTGGGTAATATAATTTTTGGTCAAAAGCAAGATGTTTGCAAAGCAATGAAACTGATTATCTTGTGTTATTTACAAATCAGCCCTGTAACATAATTCATAAATATGAACTCCAGAAACATTCTGGACAAAAACTATAGAATACAGGGGGGGAAAATCTTTATTTGGATGCCTCAATTTTGGTATATTTGCTATTTGAGGAACAGCCTGAATAACAACATTTCTAATAAGTTATAGAAGGCTTCTATAGTCTTTGTTTTCTAAATCTAAAGTTATGAAAAGGAAATAAAAAATGAAATACTCAGGATCAGGAAAGCAAAAGAAGTGAGTCTAAGAATAATTTCCTTGGGCCTACATAAAAGTAAAATGTTAGGCTTTTTTTCCTTCTCTTTAAAGTAGCTTTTAAATGTCACATTAAGTGTTACCTGTCGTTAAGCTATTCCTTAATCAGAAAGTTGATTTACTGAGGTATTAAGAGCTTATAAAAGTTGTGGATTAATAAATAAAAAAAGAACATGTGATTTCATAGACATATCCACCCATCTTTTTTTTTTTAACTCATACTGTCAAATACTATGTATTGGTTCTAAGACAAAAGAACAGAATGGGCTAGGCAATGGGGGTTAAGTGATTTGCCCAGGATCACAGAGCTAGGAAATGTCTGAGGCCAGACCAGCATTTCTTTTTCCACCTAAATCCATGCTTCTTTCATTGCTATTCTGATGCTCACACCTTTTTTTCCTCTTAAAATCTTTACCTTCCGTCTTAGAATTAATACTAAATATAGGTTCTAAGACAGAAGAGTGACAAGGGTTAGGCAATTGGGGTTAAGTTGACTTGCCAAGAGTCACACAGGTAAGCAGTATCTGAGGTCAGAAATTAACCCAGGACCTCCTGACTCCAGGCCTGGCTCTCTTTCCATTGAGCCACCAGTTGCCTCTATTATACCCTTCTTTTACTCTGTACTAGTTTCTTACCTTTAAGACGGTTTAGCATAATGCTGCTTCTATAAAAGAGTACTACTTACTAATTGAGGTTCTGCCTCCTGTTATTTTCCTCCAAAATCTCCAGTATCTTCCTAGTATTTTGAAAGGCTAAATTTTATATTGAGAATTATAGGTTTTACACGGTCTGTGTTTTTATTTTTTTTTTTGCTTGTGAATTTGACAGAGCAAGTAACTTGTGTCACATGCAGGACTCTATTATTGTTTCCTTAAAATAGTTACTTAAAATATTTGTTTTTATTTTATTTTTTTATACATCCCTACCTTCTATCTTGGAGTCAATACTGTGTGTTGGCTCCAAGGCAGAAGAGTGGTAAGGGCTGGGCAATGAGGGTTAAGTAACTTGCCCAGGGTCACACAGCTGGGATGTGTGTCTGAGGTCAGATTTTAACCTAGGACCTCTCATCTCTAGGCCTGACTCTCAATCCACTGAGCCACCCAGCTGCCCCCAAAATGTTTATTCTTGCTAAAAACAATTTTACATTAGCCAAGAAACGGTTAAATGACAAATAGTTTTATATATGAATGAAGAACTAGGTTTCTTCTTCTCAAATAGGTGATTTGCCCAAATAGAGAGGATGAATGTTATGTACCACTGAAACCAAGAGTCTACTTTGATAGAGCTTTAATGCTCTGTCTTAATTTGTAGATTGGAAAGAGATTTGCTCTATGCAAATCTAATTCTATGATTGGATATTTATTGCTCTTATGTACCACTCACTTGAATGGAAGTGATAATTGGATAATTGAAAATTTTGCCTTTGGCTTTTGGCATGTCATTTTTTAAAAAAGCAATCTCAAGATTTTTTTTCCCCTGAATCCTTACTTTCCATCTTAGAATCAATATTGGGTATTGGTTCTAAGGCAGAAGAGTAGTAAGGGCTAGGCAATAGGGGTTAGGTGGCTTGCCCAGGGTCACACAGCTAGGAAGTGTCTGAGGTTAAATTTGAACCCAGAACCTCCTGTCTCTGGGCCTGACTCTCAATCCACTGAGCCACCCAGCTGCCCCCCTTCAAGATTTTAAGATCAAGAAATCTTATAATACTATATAGTTCTTTCACCTGGTACTAAGATAGTCAAGAATAATAAAATTAAAACATCAATAATAATAATAACAACTAGCATTTATACAGTACTTTTCAAGGTTTGCAGAGTGCTTTACAAATATATCTAATTTTACCCTCATACAATCCTCCTGAAAGATGCTATTATTATCCTCCTTTTATAAATGATGAAATTGAGGCAAGTAGAATACTTGTCCAGGATCACACATCTAATAAATATCTGAGGTCAAATTTTAATTGAAGTCTCTATTTATTTTCAAATCCAACACTCTTTATCTGTTGCTACCTAGCTACCTTCATTATCCCTTAGTGTAGTATGTGTGGATTTGTTTTGTTTTGAGGAGTAGATGTATTTTTTGTTTTGGATTCAATTATCTTCTTTTGATATTTTGTTATTTTTTTCACCTCTATGAAATAATCCTTTGGCAATTTGATTAGTATAGCACTGAATAAGTAAATTAAAATTATCTTCTTTATGTAAACGACTCCAACATCTTATGTAAACAGCCATGATCTATCTGTCATTCTAATCCTGTATCATCAGTCTCCTGTTAGACATTTCAAACTGGATGTTTCTTGAGCATCTTCAACACATGTCCAAAATGGAACACATTATCTTTCTCTCTAGGCTGATCCCTCCTTTTAACTTCTTTTTTTTCTGTTGAAGATATCAATATTTTTCTTATTATGTAGATTTATAACTTCAGTTACATCATCCTTGATTTCCTGCTTTTTCCTTCTCCCCACATCTCTTGTCTAATAATTACCACGTCTTCTCCATTCTACCCTTATAATATCCTTGGCATCTGCCCCTTTCTGTTTACTTAGGAAGACATCCCCTAGTTTATGCCTTTATCACCTCTAACCTGGACTATTGAAATAATCTCCTAAATGGAATCTGCCTAAAGCCTTTCCTCCTTGCTACTCTATCCCCCACATAGCTGCCAGCATGATATTCATAAAGCACAGGACCATGCCACATTCAGTAAATTCCAGTGGCTCCATATTGTCTCTAGGATCAAATGTAGACTATTCTGTTTGTCATTTGTAGCCCTTCACAATCTGGTTCGAACCAACTTTCTATACTTATTACACATGAATTCTTTTCACACTTGTATACGTGTCAGCTAAACTGCCTTTTTTTTGCTGCACCTCCTTCCCCTCTCTATTCCCTTTCCTCTAATTCATCACATTCTTCCCTAGTCTTGAATTTCAAGGCTGACCTCAAGGACAATCTTGAGGCCTGGAGTAAGGAAGGTTTGAATTCAAGTCTAATTTCAGACATTTAATAGCTGTGTGACCATTATCTTCCTCTTGCCTCGGTTTCCTCAACTATAAAATAGGGACAATACAAACACCTAACTTTTCAGAGTTGTGAGGATTAAATGAAATAATATTTTAAGGTGCTTACCATATGTTTGTTATTCAGTCATTTCAGTTAAGTCTAGCTCTTTGTGACTCTATTTGGAGTTTTCTTGGGAAATATAACTTGGAGTTGTTTGCCATTTTCTTCTCTAACTTATTTTACAGAGGAGGAAACTGAGGCAAATAGGGTTAAATGACTTGCCCACGATCATACAGCTATTAAGTAGAGGCCATATTTGAATTCAAAACTGCCTGACTTGAGGCCAGCAGCTCTATTTACTTTGCCACATAGATGCCCCACTTAACATATAATAGGTGTTATATAGATGCTTATTCCCCTTCCCCCTTTCCCACCTTCCTCAGCTACCTTTGTAGTATCTCTCCTTCATTACCTTCCTTGTATTTCGCCTTGTTCTTATGTGTATATATGGTTTCCCTTCGTAGACTGTAAATTGCCCAAGAGCAGAGATTGTTTAATTTTTTATCAATCAAATTTTATCTATCATCATTTAAAACATCATACATTCTCATTGACTAGGGCCATACCTGTCAAGAAAATCTTCTTTGCAATTAGAATTGTCCAAAAGTAGAATGGGCTGCTTGGAAACCTTTAAGCAGAGGCTAGATGACCATTTGTTGATTATGTCACTCTGGGGATTTTTTTTTTTCATTCATAAATTGGACTAAGATGGACACAGAGGTCCTTTCCAATTCTCAAATTGTTATATGAATTTAAATTTTTATTGCTATACTTGTGATTTCATTGGTTTAGGGAACTTTGGAAGCTCCCTCTATTTACGCTAGAGAGGCACTGTGAAGTTAAATGATTTGCCCAGGGTCACCCAGTCAGTATATGTTGAAAGATAAACTTGCTATGTTGGAGAATAAACTTGATTCCAGATGTTGAGATAGGAAACCCTATTATTGTTCCATATTGCTTTATTTGAAAATTTTATTGTATGCATTTAAAAAAATTATTTTGAAGAGTCAATAGGTTTCACAAGACTACTAAAGGGGTCTATGATTTTAAAAAAGATTAAGAAGCTCTGACTTAAAAAGTCCTAATAATGTAGATATTATTAATTCCAATTTAAGAAATACTAGTTAGTTTAATTAATTAGCATGTTGTATATGTGTTTCTAGTGGCTTGTGGTTAAGGAGTTTCAGAGACCGGAGTAGACAAGAGATTGTGTTTGGGCTGCCTTCTGCTTTTGGAGGGGAAAAAAAGACATAGCAGATACTTCTCTAACTTGTGACTTCAGGGAAGAGATTAAATATGAATGAATCCTTGCCAAGAGATAGGATATTATAATAATAGAATCATTACTTCGCTGTGTTTAGATATTTTCGCAAGCATCACTTAAAAAGCAATTCTTAGACAACATTCTTCTCCATTAAATTAGATTTCTCTTGTCTTTTTAAGTCAGAGCTTCTTAATCTTTTTTAAAATCATAGACCCCTTTAGTAGTCTTGTGAAACCTATAGACTCTTCAAAATAATTTTTTTAAATGCATACAATAAAATATGTAGGAATACAAAGGAAACTGGTGATGTTGAAATAAAATTATCAAAATATTAAAACAATTCATTGACCCTTGGCCAAGAATCCTCCTGTATTCTAGGGGATACCTTAAGTCCTACTCTGAAAATTCAATAACATTGATATAATATTTATAGGATTTTAGAATGTGAAGAAAACTTGAAAGAATCTAGTCTTCTTAGAAGTTTTACAGATGAAGAAACAGCCCTGAAAGGGTAATATAAATTTCAAAGTTACACAGCTAGTTATATTAGGTGGCAGAGTCAAGGGTAGAGGCCAGTTTTCCTGATTCTTGCCTAGGCAAGGACCCTTTCTACCAGATTGCAGCTTTTTTTTTTTTCTGTGCCAAAATGACAAGAGTTAGATTCAATTCAGTGCAGATACTAAGACTTTCAGTGATATAAGCTCATATTTTCACCTTTTATATTTAAAAAAATATAGTAGCATCCTTATTTCGCAGACTAGGAGAATGTGTTGTAGTGAGACTAAGGTATAATGAATGTGGTTCGGTGATTTGTCTAAGGTGACAGACAGAATGGCAATATAATGCCATGTTTGTTGATGCCAGGAAACACTGAGATTGTTAGAAAAGCTGATCTTAAGTGGTGGGACCTGTCTACACTGATAGCAAAGTCATTTCTGGAGAAGCTAGAGTCATGCTAGCTGTTCCTCCCCACAAGTTGCTTGTGGGCCTCTGCCTTTTGATTTATTGGGCTTGTGCTGGAAACTAAATAGATGCTAAAAGAAATTTTGCTTTTTAACTAATGACAGATTTTCTTAAGAGGACTGAAATCCCAGAAAGCAAATCTGTTATGAAAAACACAACCACAGTTTTTCTTTTCCTTTTCATAATTTGTAATTCCTATTGTAATTATGTTGGGGAGCTTCAGATCTAGCTAAAACATTTTATTAAAGATAATCTAAAAATTAACTTCTTTACATATTTTGCAAGTTCAATTTGCTCTTAGTTGAGTTTTCTAACATGTATTTCTTAATATAAAGCTGTTTTGCTTCATAAAGTGCTTATCTTAAGAATTCATTTCTTTAGCATTTTAGGCCAAATAATTTTAGAAGCCTAAGTGAAATGATCCCTTTGCCTACAAATTACTGATTTGACTTTTCTGTACTACGGGCTCCTAGACATTGACACAGAAATAGTAAACTTGGCTTATATAACTCGGTTAAAATAAAACCATCTTAAATTAAACTTTACTATGACTTTTAAAAATTTATTTTTATTATTTTGTTAAATATTTCCCAGTTATATGTAACATTTTTTAAACAATCATTTAAAAAAAATTTAGTTCCAAATTCTTTCTCCCTCTTTTCTGATCTCTCCCCTCCCCCTTTGAGAAGGCAAGCACTTTGATTTTGATTGTGAAGTCATGTCACATATATTTCCATATTAGCCATGTAGCAAAAGAAAACATAAAACAATAAACATAAGGTTAAAATATGCTTTGGTTTACATTTAGAGTTCATCAGTATTCTTTCTGGAAGGAGATAACATTTTTCATCATGGGCCCTTTGGAATTCTTAGATCATTGTTTTGATCATAGTAACTTAGACTCTCATTTACCCTGACTTTTAAGAACATTTCTAATTCCTTAGGACTAACTAACTAAGACTCTTAGTTCTCACTCAGTGTTGACTTGAAAACCTGATATCTTAGGAAGGGGAAAACCCCCCAGAACCCTGCTAGTGTCACCCCCTTTTTTAGCAAAGGTATAATACCTCAAAGCTATGATGAGGTCTTGTGTTGCTATTGTGACTTTTTCAAAATATACTATTTGCTCAATAAACATAAACCAAAATTGTAAATAGAGGAGTGAAGGAATACCTGAATCATGAAAGGGTTAGAAATTCAGAAGTTACAGTCTAGGATTTGAGAGTCCTTGAAGACAAAGATGACATCTTTTCTCATTTTACATTCTCTTTAATTTTTGAATTCTACTATATCTTCTAAGTCTCTAGGGGAAACTAAGTAAGAAAGGGAGTATAAGATCTAATCCTGACCTGGCATACAGAGCACTAAGTTGAATAGTTGCTGTTGGTTTCTTCTCTGCTTACCTGCTATCTAGATTGACAGTATAGATGATGCTACTTTCAGATGAGTGAAAGTTTTCCTCATGTCTTAGGCCAATCGGGCATAGATTCAGGTTTACGTATAGACCCATTTTCCTTCCTTCTGGAGTACAGAGTATGTAACTTGGAAACAAAACTACTTAGGAATTCTGTTTTATGACTTCACTATCATGATCTCACAGCCAGCTGGAGAAGCTGCTCGATTTGCCCAGGCTTCTGGCAAGATGTACTACTGAGGCGAGGCCTGACCCAGTTCTGGGGACAACATGAGGTACCTGGTCTTCTCCCATCACCAGACTCAGTTGATCTTTCTGCAACCTCCATAGATAAGAGTACAATAATTGTTTGAGGTCAGACCCACCATATTTTCCTTAGAAGGAACATATTTTACTAAGGAAATGCTTGTTTTCTAAATGACCTCTTGGAGAATGCAGGAATTGATTTTGATTTTTATAGTAAATCAGTAAAAATGTTGTGTTACTTGGGCGTTTGGATAGATAGCAGCCCTAACCACTAATTCTATTACTATTTCCCATTAATTTATATCAGCCTGTAAAGAAATTTAATCTTTCATCTAAAATATGGTTTGCGCTTCTCAGAATTAGATGGTAGCCAGAACTTTGAGTAAATCTACCCTTTGGATTATTTGCAAGACAACTTGAACAAAAGGGGCAAAGGGTGAATTGTGATCTGCATTGTTAGAGGGATTGACAACTCATGTCAGTGAAATGATAGATAGATTCAAATGTAATTGCATATCAGCAAGAAAATTCCTATTATTATGATAACAAGAGTAGAGGTGGTTATCAGTGGAAAGAATTTTTGAGGCCCAGAGGCTCAAATTAAAAAAATACCTCATTAAAATTTATCACTTATTTTAAAATCTATTGCTTGGCTTAGTGTACCTATTTAATTGGAATCTAAAGCATAGAATTCATGTTTATCAGTATCCAGGACTCTGGTCTCACTAAAGGATATTTTTTGGGGACTAAACTGTCATGGATTTGACTCTAGGAGCTTGGGGTAGGAAAATGTATGGTAGGGTAATGATGACAGTTAAAGGTGACCTCATAAGGACTAACTGAAGTAAGTCTGATTTTTTTTGGGTCACATTTTGCATTGACTTGGTTCTGAGAGAGCTGTATTCTTGAATGATGATACTATTAATAATTTTGTTATTCATTTTTTGAAGTGTATTTTCAGCTTCTGTTGCATTATAGACCTTTCCTCTTCTCCCTAATTGTTAATACTTTTCCTCCCCCTCAAACTTATTTTGTATATGCTTTGCATCTAAGGCTGTGCGCTCTGAAGGATGTAGCAGAGAAAAAAATCTCAGACCAAATTCTCACATGACAGTTAGTCCTAGGGCAGGTACTTGACAGAATGACGATGTCTGGGTCAATCTTTTATATCCTGAAAACCTGAAACAGTTTTGATCTATTATTTGTTTCCTAAATATCTTTGAGCTACTAATTATATTTGATGTGGTGCTCTCACAATACCTCTGTGTTTTGACAGGTTTGGAGCATGCTTAGTTCTAGGCCTGATAGGTAAGGTCTCAAAGGAACAACAGTAGTTCAGTTATTTTATTTAGAGCTGAAGTTTTGTTTTCAGCTTTTATGAAAATTATAAGAAACTTTCTAATCTTGGAACTCAGAAGCAAAGAGGACTGAAATATCCTTATTGTAAATTTCTGAACAAATGATGTCTGATGGAATCAAGTTGAACAAATGATGAGAACACATTCTTTGAGGTAGTCAAGTGGTTTTTAATTCTATGAAGAATTTTCAATTTAAAATATGGTCTCCATATTTTGTCTTTTTTTCCCCTCTGTGGTGTTATGGGAGTTTCAGTACTATCCTAACATAATAAAAGGCAAACTAAACCCTGATTTTACTTAAAGTGGTGATAGTGCATTTATCTGCTTTAGGTTGCTGCATGAAATTCAATTCAGCACACATTTTTGAAGAGTATATTATGATTTGGACAAACTAAGTGTAGTGCTAGAGTGGCTCCTGAGCAGAGATTTTAAGGGATGCTAGGTGGGTCTGAGGAGCTGAGGTAATCAGGGGGTATATTCCAGTCCCAGCAAAGGTATGGAGATAGGAGTTGGCATTTTTGCCAGTCTGGCTGACCATGTCAGGGGAATAAAGTGAAATAAGTCCATTAACATAGATTATGGACATATTGACATGCTAATTTTCCTCTTGTCCAACAAGATTCTTAATTTATTTTGTTTTTTAAACTCTTACCTTCCATCTTAGAATCAATACTGTGTATTGGTTCCCAGGCAGAAGAACGGTAAGGGCTAAGCAATGTGGGTTAAATGACTTGCCCAGAGTCACAGCTAGGAAGTGCCTGAGGCCATATTTGAACCTAGGACCTCCTGTCTTTAGATCTCACTCTCCATCCACTGAGCCACCCAGCTTCCCTTGTCTCTTTCTTTTTTTTAAATTGACCTCTGAGTAAAAAAACTGCTGAGTCTTTTTTTCTTTTAATCAGTACTTGTAGTAATGATTCGAAAAGAGAATTTTGATGGGGAAAGGGAAGTATTTAATATTAATTTTATGTGAGAGAAGAGTTCTTATAGAAAAAGAAAATGGTTGAAATACAGCTTGCTCAGAAAAATTCCAGTTTCCAGAATCCTTCCTTTTTCCAGTTTTGATTCTAGTAAAGGGAGTAAATTAATTTTAGGTTACCCTGCATGAATCTCCTTAGTTTGGAGAGAATGAAAAATATTTGGTTAGATGGAGAAAGAAAATACTGTCTTCCCTTTATTTGATAGTGGCTACATTTGATCTAATTAAGAAAATGCAAAAAACTCTTCTGTCCATGAAATAATCAAAAGGGATAAAGTATTGTTCTTTAGGAAATAAGTCATTCCTCTTTTCACTCATTTCAGTAATGGTCAAATCCCAATTGAATCTCAGACATTAAATCTAGTTCAGATCTCTTGCCTGTCTTTTAGGCTTTTTTTTTTTTTAACCTCTTAAAATAAACCTGTGTGCCACAAGGACATTTGCTTGTCCCATCTTTAATGTTTGCCAATCAAGCTTCCTGTCCTCAAGAGGAAATATGAATCTCTTGTAACAAGACAAAAAAGGATTATACAGCTGTGATGTAGATTCATATATATCTTGGTGAAAATCTATGACTCTGGAAGAGAGAATAGGGATGATGATTTATGCAACTCTACCTCACTTAAATCCAGTTTATTCACAAGTCTCAAGACATCACTCTCTGATGTCATGGGCCCTCTTAAAAAACAAAGAACAAAATCATTCAGCCTAACTTGTCTTCCTCTTCTACAGAAACTCAGTCCTTGAACTGGGTCCCACTGAAAATTTCTCTTTTGCTTTTGAGAAGATAAACATTTTAAGCAAAAGAAGTGATAATATTTGCTTGCTTAGAACTGATGAGTCTCTTTACAGATATAAAGACAGTAATCACACCTGTTAATAGATATAGTACTGACTCCTTTGTCCCAGTTCCCTAAGGACCATGGTACCTTTCCAACTGACTTGGAGCTAAAACTTTCTATTTCTGTTCACTCTACAATTAGAAAGTAAGCTTATTGAGAGCAGAGACTTTATTATCTTTCTCTTTGTCTCCCCTCATCTTAGCATGCTGATTTGCACATAGTAAGAAACACTTTATTCATTCATTTTTTAAATGAATATTCATTCATTTCACTTAGATTGTCAGGTTTATTGGCATATAATTGGGCAAAATAGCTCCTGATAATTGCTTTAATTTCTTCATTAGCAATGAATTCATCCTTTTCATTTTTGATACCTATAATTTGGTTTTCTTTATTTAAAAAAAATCAAATTAACCAATGGTTTATCCTTGCCCCCCACAATAAAACCAACTCCTAGTTTTATTTTGTAATGCAATAGTTTTCTCATTTTGTTTTATTAACCTCTCCTTTAATTTTTAAGATTTCCAATTTGGTGTTTAATTGGGGATTTTTAATTTGTTCTTTTTCTATTTTTAAAGTTCTTTGCCCAATTCATTGATATGCTTGTTCTCTATTTTATTGATGTAAATGTTTAGAGATATATAATTTCCCCATATGAATCCCATAAATTTTGTTATGCTGTCTCCTTGTCATTCTCTTTAATGACATTTTTGGTTCTTTCTAAGATTTATACTTTGACCTATTCTTTAGGATTACATTATTTAATAATAATAATAATAAATTTTAATCTATGTTTCTATGGCCTTTTATTGAATATAATTTGATCATGATATGGAAAGGATGAATTTAATATCTCTGCTTTTCTGTATTTGGTTGTGAGATATTTATGTTCTAATCCATGATCAGTTTTTGTGTAGGTGTATTATGTATTGCTGAGAAAAAGGTATATTCCTTTCTATTCCCATTCAGTTTTCTCCAGAGGTCTATCATATTTAATTTTCTAAAATTCTGTACCTCCGTAACTTCTTTCTTATTTATTTTGTGGTTAGATTTATCAGGTTCTGAGAGGGGAAAAATTGAATTCCCCCACTAGTATAATTTTACTGTCTGTATCCTCATGTAATTCATTTTAATGCTTCACTGGATAATGGTACCTTTTAGCAAGATGTAGTTTCCTTTCTTATCTCTTTAAGTTAGGTCAATTTTTGCTTTTGCTTTGTCTGAGGTCATGATTGCTACTCCTACTTTTTTTACTTTAGTTGATGTGTAATAGATTTTGCTACAGCCTCTAGAACCTTTACTTTTTGTGCATCTCTCTGCTTCAAGTGTGTTTCTTTCAAGTTATGTTTTTCACAACATATTATGAGGTTCTGTTTTTTAATCTACTGTCTTCTTCCATTTTGTGGGTGAGTTTATCCCATTCACATTCATAGTTATGATTACTAACTGTATAGTTTTCTCCATTTCTTTCTCCTCCATTTATCCTTCTCTCTCTGTCTGTCTCTCCCTCTCTTTCTTTCTTATCTTTTTCTCTTTCTATCTCTCTCTCTTCTTAAAATTGTTGTGTTTCTACCCTAATCTCCTCTCTCTTTTGTCAGCCTCATCACTTTCTCTCATCCCCTTCCTTCTTAATTCCTTGTAGGGTAAGATAGATACTAAGTATTTGTATTATTTCCTCTTTGAGTCAGTTCCAATAAGAGGTTCAAATGTTGCCTGCCATCCTCCCATTTTCCTCTCCACTGTAAAAGTTCACACCTCTTTTATATGAAAAAACTTACCTCATTTTCCCCCTTTCCTCTCCTTTTTGCCAGCATATCCCTCTCTTTCAGTTCTTAATTTTTTTTGTATATCATCCCATAATAGTCAACTCGTATCCATACTTTTTGTATATATATATTCCTTCGAATCTAATGATAAAATTCTTAGTAGGTACAAGTATCTTTTCATGTAGGAATATAATTAGTTTAAATTTATTGAATTCTTTATGATTTCTCCTGTTCAACTTTTTATGCTTCTTTTAAGTCTTGTATTTGAAAGTAAAATTTCTCTTCAGCTTTGGTCTTTTCATCAGGAATGTTTAGAAATCTTTAATTTCATTAAATACCTAATTTTTTTCTCCTTAAAGCATTACATTCAGTTTTTCTAGGTAGATGCTTCTTGGTTGTAGTCATAGTCCTTTGCCCTCTGGAATATCATAGTCCAAACCTTCCAGTTCTTTATTATAAAAGCTGCTAAATTCTATGTTGTCCTGACTATGGCTCCATGATATTTGAATTGTTTCTTTCTGGCTACTTGCACTATTTTCTCTTTGACCTGGGAGCCCTGGAATTGGCTTGTAATATTTCTGGGAGTTTTCATTTTGGGATCTGTTTTTGTAGGTAAATGATAAATTCTTTTGGTTTTTATTTTACCCTCTAGTTTTAGGATATCAGAATAGTGTTTCTTGGTAATTTGTTGAAATATGATGTCCAGGCTCTTCTTCTGATCATAGCTATTCAGTAGTCCAGTAATTCTTAAATTTTCTTTCCTGGATCTATTTTCCAGGTCAGTTGTTTTCCCAATAAGATATTTCATGTGTTCTTTTACTTTTTTATTCTTTTGATATTTCATTTTTTTCTTGTTGTCTTATGGAGTCATTAGCTTCCACTTGCCTAGTTCTAATTTTTAAGGAATATTCTTCAGTGAGCTCAAGTACCTACTTTTTAAGAACTTATTTTCTTCTGTGAATTTTTGTACATCTTTTTCCATTTTTTGTGCTTCTTTTATCAAGCTGTGACTTCCTTTATGATTCTCTTGCATCACTCTCATTTTCCAAATTTTCCTCTTCCTTTATTTGATTTTTAAAATCCTTTCTGATCTCTTCCAGGAATTCTTTTTAGGCCTGACATCAGTGAATAATAATAATAATTATTATTATTTTGAGGCTTTGCATTTGGTTATTTTGACACTGTTGTTCTCTTTTGAGTTTGTGTTTTGATTTTTTTGTCAATATAGTAAATTTCTGCGATCAGGTTTGTTTTGTTTTGTTTTAAATTTGCTCATTTTTCCAGCTTATTTTTTTGACTTTAAATTTTTATGTTAAAGTTAGGTGGGGGCGGGGCACTGTCCCAAATGTCAGGTGTGTTTTTTTTTTTTTGTGCTGTAAATTTTCAGTTCATCAAAGGTAGTATTAGATTTAAGGAGAGGTTTAGTCACTGCTCTCTTGGGCTGTACTCTGGTCTCTGAGTGACTATAAGCATTCTTTTTTGCCCATAAATTATGGCCATAGTCCCCTTTCCTTTGTGCCTACAAGCTCTAGACTGTTTAGTGCTCCTTCTCACTGGATCCCTGTATAGACAGTGTAACAGAATCCTACTCCTAGAGTCAAAGTATCTCCTATAATCTCCTGAGCAGTTGTCCCCTTCCTGTCTATACATTTAAGAGATCTAGAAGCCACTCTTGCTGATTCAATCACACCAGTGCTTGTGCTTGCTTGCCTTGTGCTGCCATGCAAGACTGCTCCACTTTCACCCAACTGAAACATACTTTTCCTGTTGATTTAAGTTTTCTTGGGATAGAAGGTTGTTTCATCTTGCATTTTTGTTGTTTCTGCTACTCCAGAATTCATTTTGTGGTGTTATTTTAAAGTTATTTGGAGGAGAATTTGGGAGAACCCAGATGAATCCCTGCCTTTATTCCTCTACCTTGATTGCCCCTCCATTCATTTTTTAATATGAATATTTCCCTGGTATCTATGCCTTGACTGTATTTATGAGGAAGAAGAAATTGCAGGGAGTGAGGGGGTGGTAGAATCTATTGTTTTTATTGTGGATTAAAGGAAGTTTGTGAAAAGGTTGTATATACCCTCAACATCTCACAGTTGTTCTAGTTTGAAAAATGTATTGACTAAAGTTGTACTTTGGCACAGGATACTTAGAATACTTAGATACTATGGGTGCTACATAGAAAGGGGGACTATAATGAGGTAGATATTTTTCCTTTTTATAAAAATAAATTTTTATTGATTTTTTAATTGTACCAGGCCCTCTCTATCTCCCTTCCCATAGGGCAGCATTGATGAAGTATTGGCACCTGTGCCAGCCTGGCAAGGTGGAGCTGCTCTGTTCTCCCTTGTACCAGCACCCGAGGACATTTTTGCATGCCCTGTCCCTCTCTTCAGCCCCCCAATGCAAGCACTTCCTCCCTCTACTCTCTTGGGTAATGGGGTGGGGGGCTCACAGACAGCTTGAATTTGTACTCTGGGCACTTGAATTTGAAAACCTTCGCCAGCACTGCCATAGAGCCATCCCGTATAACAAATAATATTTTGTGATAGACTTTTTAAAAAGTGAAAGAGGGGAAAGAAGAAGAACTTATATATCCTAATAACTGTTACCTTGGGAGGTTATATATGCATTCCAGTAATGTTGCCAGGTCCTTACGTGTTTCTGGAATGCCTTTTTTTTTTAATTGTATTTAGAGACTAATACATTCTCTTGAGTGCCCTGAATAGTAACACATTTTTGTTCTCTAGATTTGGTTTGGGGGTTTAAGGTCACTGGGAGCAAAGCCTGATGTGGCTAAATTATAAACTATTCTAAAAGCATTTCCAAGAAGAGAGTTCCAAAATCATTTTGCTAAGATTCCCCCTCCCTCCACTACTACTTAAAAATGGTTTGTTTAAATGTGGTATTCCTTACTTAAAAATGGCATGCAACAAGGTGTTTCTTAATCATTGCAGCTCCTGAGAAGCTTTCATTTCATTTAAGCAAGTTTGATAAGCTATTTGTTAATAATAATGTGAAACAGAAAATGAAATTGGGAACTAAAAATCATTGATATTTGTTGTTTTTATTTTTGTTGGGAAAGACTAAATTTTCACTCTTGCATTAAATCTTTGTCAAAGTTCCTTGTTTTAGAACCTAAATCTGGTGTCATTAAAGAGCCAGAAGAATATGTATTGGAAAAGCTGTAGCTTTTAGTGTTGTAGTGTTAAATTTAGAATTAGTTCTTTTACCTCCCAAAACATTGTAAGTCATAGACTAAAACCTTTACACGAGAGGGCAGCTGAGGGGTTCAGTGGATTGAAAGTCAAGCCTTAAAGATGGGACGTCCTAGGTTCAAATGTGGCCTCAGACACTTGCTAACTGTGTGACCCTGGGCAAATCACTTAACCCCATTGCCTAACCCTTACCACTTTTCTGTCTTACTGGTTTTAACATTGAAGGTAAGGGTTTAAAAAAAAAAAGATTTTACAGGGGATTTTTTGTATGAATGTAAGTTTGGTCCCAAAGACATTGGTGGGTGGGGGGACCTTTTTTTTTAGGTAGAGTAATGATTCTAAAAATTCTGTCTATAGAATTTTTGAATAAGTGGATACTTTCTAGCTATGTGACCTTGGGCAAGTCACAACCCCAAATGCCTAGTCCTTACTGCCCTTCTAATTGGGACTGATACTAAAGATTGATTCTAAGACAAAAGGTGAAGTATTTTGTTTATTTTAGTTTGGTTTTGTTTTAATCCTTACCTTCTGTCTTAGTCTTGATACAGTGTGTATTGATTCTAAGGTAGAAGGAACAGTAAGGGCAAGGCAGTGGAGGTTAAGTTACTTAACCAGGGTCATACAGCTAGAAAGTGTCTGAGGCCAGATTTGAACCTCTAGGACCTCCTTTTTCTTTTTTTTTTTTTAAATATATTTTATTTGATCATTTCCAAGCATTATTCGTTAAAGATCATTTTCTTTTCCTCCCCCCCACCCCCCATAGCCAACGCGTAAGTCCACTGGGCATTAGATGTTTTCTTGATTTGAACCCATTGCTTTGTTGATAGTATTTGCACTAGAGTGTTCATTTAGAGTCTGTCCTCTGTCATGTCCCCTCAACCTCTGTATTCAGGCAGTTGCTTTTCCTCGGTGTTTCCACTCCCATAGTTTATCCTTTGCTTATGAATGGTGTTTTTTTCTCCTGGATCCCTGCAAGTTGTTCAGGGACATTACACCGCCACTAATGGAGAAGTCCATTACGTTCGATTATACCACAGTGTATTAGTCTCTGTGTACAATGTTCTCCTGGTTCTGCTCCTCTCGCTCTGCATCACTTCCTGGAGGTTGTTCCAGTCTCCATGGAACTTCTCCACTTTATTATTCCTTTTAGCACAATAGTACTCCATCACCAACATATACCACAGTTTGTTCAGCCATTCCCCAATTGATGGGCATCCCCTCGTTTTCCAGTTTTGGGCTACCACAAAGAGCGCAGCTATGAATATTTTTGTACAAGTCTTTTTGTCCATTATCTCTTTGGGGTACAGACCCAGCAGTGCTATGGCTGGGTCAAAGGGTAGATATTCTTTTGTCGCCCTTTGGGCATAGCTCCAAATTGCCCTCCAGAATGGTTGGATCAATTCACAACTCCACCAGCAATGAATCAATGTCCCTACTTTGCCACATCCCCTCCAGCATTCATTACTTTCCTTTGCTGTAATGTTAGCCAATCTGCTAAGGACCTCCTTTTTCTAGGCCCGGTTCTCAATCCACTCAGCCACTTAGCTGTACCCTGTGTTTTTTTTGTTTTTTTTTTTTCATTCCATTGGAACCCTGTTTCTCCTTGTCTCCCTTTTTTTGGGGGACCAGTCAAATTTTAGTTGGGCCAGGATAAGGATTAAGCCAAAGAAAGAGTGGGATCAATGTGACAAATGTAATCTCTTCTATTTCACTTTGCCTAATTTGAAAGATTATTAGCCTTTTACACTGGAGTTGAGATATATGGTGTCATCTTCTGTCTTCTCTATGCTGGTAGTAGTAGCATAGTAACCCTGCTAAATATACCCAAGCTGTGATTCCTGAATTTATAACAGTAAAATGTCATTTGGTAGACAAATCTTGATTCTGTTCCATGTTTTCTAGGAACTTCATGCAGATACTAATGTAGCTCATCTTTAATTTTGAACCAACTCAAGAGCTATAGTGATGGTTCTGGACAGTAATGGTCTTCCATAGGCCACATTTTGAAAAACCCACTGAGTTAGAACATGGTGCTCTCGGGCAAAGGTTATAAGTGAATTTCCAGTACAATTACAGGTTCTACTTCTAGCTGATGGAAGAGAGGACAAAATAAGAAAGAATAGATGGTTCACTAAATACCAGTACCCACTGCCTACAGGAATAGAGGGAATTTCAGTTATTTTAATGTTGAACTGACTCTTCACTTAATCAGAGAGAGTCAAGATTTTAAGCTGATCAGAGAAGGTATTATCAGTGCCAGGGGCATTTAATATTGCTTTGTCAACCTTACTGGTAATCTGATGAAGCCTAAGTATTTTTTCTAAGGATAATTTTTTTTGTATGTGTAAAATAAAATACATAGGCTTATAAAGCTGTTGAAATACAATAATTAAAATATATGTTTAAAAAGTTTAGAGATCCCAGGTTAAGAACCTCTGGTGTGGGCTATATTATATTATAAGCATTATTATTATCATCATTTTTTTAAACCCTTAGACCTTCTGTCTTAGAACCAAGGCAGAAGAACAGTAAGGGCTAGGCACTAGGGGTTAATTGAGTTGCCCGGGGCCACACACCTGGGAAGTGTCTGAGGCCAGATTTGAACTCAGGACCTCCCATCTCTAGGCCTGGTCTCAATCCACTGAGCTACCTAGCAGCCCTTTATCATTTTTTTTTTGAGACTGGATTTTCCCTATCTTGCTTAGACTGGAATTACAGGGGCCAAAAGTTTTTCTTAAAGTCAGTCACTGTGTTGATTTTTAAAAAACAATCAGATTCTTTTCTAGATGTCACAGACTTGTAATTCTAAAACAGCTGCCTGCCCCTGGGTTCAATTACCTTCATTTACCTTATTTTGGGAAATGGATAACTGTCTAAGCAAATTAAGAATGATAATTATTGTGCTTTCTCTATGACTTTTGATGAATGCTAAAAATATGCTTTTATGTTTTCTCTCTGCAGGTTTAACTTAAAGACTTTCAGCATAGGAGTGCCTACATTTGTATCAATGGTTGGGAAAAGAGAGTGACCAGAAGCAAAGGGGAAAAACATCTTGATGTAATAAGGAAGATGAGTATGCTAAAACCAAGTGGGCTTAAGGCCCCTACTAAGATCAATAAGCCTGGATCTTCAGCCTTGAAGACACCGGCTGCTGGTAGTTTTACATTTTCATTACATATAATCAAATTCTTTTATAGTTGGAAAATGCTAATATTGTTTCCTTTAAGACTTCAACTTAAGATTCCCTAGTTTTTAAAAAATGTTTTGATTCATTGATCTTTAGAGTTTGAGATCTCCATAATTTCAGACTTTACTTTTTTGAAGTGTTTATATTTGTGGATCAATTTGGTTGCATTTTAGTATAGTGTAATAATTGCTAACATTTATGTAGTGCCTACCAGGTGCCAGGGACTGTGTACTTTAAATATTTTGTCATCACAGCAACCCTGGGAGATAGGTGCCATTATTACTCCCATTTAATAGATGAGGAAACTGAGATAAACAGAGATTAAGTGATTTACCCACACACAGTATCCAAGTCTAGATTTGAACTCGGATCTTCTTAATTCTAAGCACTGTGTCACCTCACAACCCTATACATATTATCCCTGTGGAGATGATAAATCCTAAATTTGTGTCTTAACCCTAATCTATCTTCTTTTTTATTTTTTAGATAACTGCTTTCAGATACCCCATAGATACTACATTATTTTGTAGCCTAAACCTGTCTCTTCTCTAGATCTCTCCATTTTTTTTGAGGGTACCATCATTTTCCCTGCCAGTTATGTCCTTAATTTGAAAATCATGCTTGACTTATCATAACCATTCCTTAGCATACCATTATCTAGTTAATTGCCCTGTTTTGTCCATTTTGCTTCCAAAACATCTCGTATACTTCTTTCCTTCTCTACATTCATGTTCATCCTAGGTTAAACCCTAGGTCTGCTGAACTACTGTCAGAGCCCCCTAAGTGATCTTTCTATTTTCTGCCCTTTCTTTCTCTAATCCATCTTTTCCATATAGCTGCTAAAATAATATTCCTAAATCTGAGGCGTATACAGTGTCCAGTGCTTTCTTCTTGACTATACGATAAAATATAACCTTCTTTGCTTGACCTTTAAGGCTCTCCACAGTCTTTTTTCAGCCTTCTTTCACATGGCTTCCCTTCAAGGATGATGTTCTAGCCCAAATGGAGTGTAAAACTTCATTTTCCACTTCTGTGTCTTTTGATAAGCTCTGCTTAATTGTTCCTTATTTTCTCCTTTCAGAATTCTTGGTTTCCTTCAGTTTAGTTCAAGAGCTTCCTCCTTCATGGAGCTTTTCCATAGTGTCACTTCCCACCTCAGTTTGTTAGTGTTCTCTCCCTGCTTAATTTTCCTTCACTATAATTATTATGGTTTATATGTCTCCATATAAAATATAAGCTCCTTGGGGATGAGAACTATTGGGATTTTTGTTTTTGTATTTCTAGCACTTAGGATAAGCTTTGATAGCAAATGTTTAATTTATATTTTAACTAAATTGAAAGGATTAGAATTCTTAAAAAAAATCCAACAACCCAATTGTTTTATTTTTGCTTTGTCAAAAAAAGATTGTTATCTCATTAGCTTTTTACCACTTAAACTGTAAGCAGCTTTTAAGTAGATTAATCACTGGCAACACACAGTGGAAGAATTAGATAAATATTATTCTTCATTCTCATAGCCCTCTTCTTTTTTGGCATAACTTTCATCTCTTTCTCTCTCTCTCTTTTTTTTGGTATCTAAATGGGAACAATTTGGTGAATACTGGAGAGTGAATCTATGATTCCACTAAGATAGCTTCTCATACATAGTTCTAGTTGATTAACTTGAGAAGAAGAATGGAGCCAGAAACACTTCCCAAAAGATTACTTACCACAACCTACCTTAGGTTAAATAATGTCAGGGCTATATTCTAAGATGGCATTGTATATGATTTTAGATAATAATTACTTTACATTTAACTTGTCCTCTAAGAACTTTTGATATTCTTCTAATCTTAACTGCAGTCTTTATTGTCATAACTGTTAAAAGGCTTCATTTAAGTAAAAAATTAAAGTGAAGCCTCTTTTTAAAAAATTTTCTCCCTACTTTTAAAACAAAAAATAAAAATTTTTGCACACCAGAAACAGAATGGCCTATCTTGCTTTCTAATAGTATATGTGCTTTTGGTTCTGGCCTATATCAGCTTAAATAGTAGGTTTGATCTCTACTGATATTCTTTTCTTTTTTCCTGCTTTAGCTCCAGCTCCAGTAGAAAAGGCAATATCCACTGATAAAACATCAAGTACACCATCCCCTGAGACTCATGAAGAGTTTGTGGATGACTTTCGAGTTGGGGAACGTGTTTGGGTCAATGGCAACAAGCCTGGATTCATCCAGTTTCTTGGAGAAACACAGTTTGCACCAGGCCAGTGGGCTGGAATTGTGTTGGATGAACCAATTGGCAAGAATGATGGCTCAGTGGCAGGAGTTCGGTATTTCCAGTGTGAACCTTTGAAGGGCATATTTACAAGGCCTTCGAAGTTGATGAGGAAATTGCTGACAGATGATGAAGCCAATGGCACACAGGCTGCTCCTGCTTCTGGAGCCACATCCCCTCTCTCCACTTCCATGATCAGTGTAGCATCCTCATCTCCAGCTGCGCCTTCCTCATCTAGTATACCCCATAAAATTTCCCAGCCCACAGCTAAGGAACCTTCTCATCAGGTCAGCAACCTCACCAAAACTGCCAGTGAATCCATCTCCAACCTTTCAGAAGCTGGGTCCGTAAAGAAAGGAGAAAGAGAGCTGAAAATTAATGATCGGGTCTTGGTAAGTTTGAGACACTGCTGATAGAGTCCTGTGCAAACACAGTGAATGCTACTCTCTGTCATTTAAGCCCTTTTTAGAGAAACAAAGGTGCTTTTGTTCTGGTACTTAGATTTATTTCTATATTTTGTGGTTGTCCAGTTGTTCCAACTGACCAAGTTTGTAAGAAGAGAAATTTGAACATAATTGTAGCCTAGGTAAGAGACATGCAGATTTTCAAAGATTTATTTTGAGTTTTCCCCAGTGGTTTAGCGAAGAGAAAAGCTTTAAAGATTTATTAAATATTAAGGTAATGTACTATTTAGCAAATATTAAACCAACTTGGAGGAATTAAACTTGGAAGAGAATGCTTGGATCTTACTAATAGGTTTCCCCCCCCAATCTGTGCCATGATAGAGGACTTAGTAATAGTATTAATAGTCATTTCAATTAGAATTATTTCCCGTCTTTCATTATTTCCACCCTGTCAAACTTAAAAAATGTGTAACTACCAGTTTTATTTAGCAGAGAACTATGGTATAAAGGTTTCTAGATCTCTAAAAATCACTATGTGTGATATTTCATTTTATGACTTTATTACTGTCAGAATTGAAGTGCCACTTTGATGGATTTATAGCTTCATTCCTTCACTTTTCTGATACTTAGGTAAGTTCTGTACAAAAGCATTTAGCTTGTCAAAAATCTTTCCCTTTTATTCTGTGCCTTTTTAATCTGTGCAATATCTAGAAATTTCTAGATGCCTTGTAGATGCAAAATGGCTTCCATCAGTATGATAAGGAAAAAATGTAGTTAGAAATAAAGACTACTTAAGCTAAAAGGAGCATCTTTTTTTTTTTATTTTTAAAAAGTTTAATTGATAACTTTTTGGTTTTTTATTCCATTTTGACTTCCAAGAGTTTATCCCACTTAATGCTCTTTTTTGTGACAAATTCAATTCATCTAGCTTTTAATTACTTCCCTGTGTAAGGCACTATGCTAGCCTGAGGATACAAAGATAAAAATGAATAGTCTCTGCCTTCAAGGAGAGTACTTTCCACAGTAGAATGCAATCTATGCATAGCTAAGACAATATTGCAGCAATTTTTGACAGAGTATGCAACATTAATCATTTCCCCTTACCCATTCCTTCCCATCTCCTTTTTTTTTTAACTCTTACCTTCTGTCTTAGAATCCATAACTAAGTATCATTTCCAAGTCAGCAGAGAGGTAAGGGCTAGGCAATGGGGGTTAAGTGTTTTGCCCAGGGTCACACAGTTAGGAAGGCCAAATTTGAATCCAGGCCTGATGCTTTACCCACTGAGCCACCTAGCTGCTTGTCCCATCCCTTTCAGAGAGGTGTAAGGAAAAAATCTGTTTATGAAACCAACATCTGTCATTGCATTAAATTTGAACTAAATGGTGTTTAAATGTTTATTTACACTGTTATGGTCATATATGTTCTTCTGATTGTTTGCTTAATTTTGCATTAGTTCATATAAAAATTCCTATGTTGCTTTGAATTCTCTGCATTTGTCTTTGTTTATGGTGCAATAACATTATAAAACATTCAATTTGTTTAAACCATTCTCTAATCTCTAGGTATTCTTTTTAGTTTCTGCTTTTTTTTTTTGCTACCACAAAAACTGTTTCTATGAATATTTTCATATGTATGGGCCTGAAAATAGTTTTTTAGAGTTCATCTAGTTTAGTCTCCTTAATCTGTAGAAAGGAAAACCAAGACCTGAAGAACTGGCATGAATTATCCTTGGTTATAAAGAGAGTGACGGAGTTAGAACTTATGTTTCTTGATTTTCTCTCCAGTGTTTTTTTTTTCCCTGCCACACCATGTGGCATCTTCTGTGCCCTTTCCTCCCATACCTGTAGGAGGTCTTTAATGTCTGCTGTCTTCTAGGGATTAGAAGAAATCAGGGCTGAGAAGTTAATATCTTGGCTTCAAGGTTAGTAGAGTTCCCTTTTTTACTTTTAATCAGGACAGTAAAGAATTGATAGTTTCAGAATTTAAGACTATTTTCTTAAAAAAAAAAAAAGCATTTCTTTTAGACACAGCATAGCTTCACTCTACAGAATTGTTTGTCCTGCATTGTAGCATGGCGGCTGCCTTCCCCGTATATACATTTATATCTAACTGGCTTTGTTGCAGATTACAATTGTATTCCTGTGTGTAGTTTTTTACCTTATTTATCCTTATTTTGGATTAAATTATATATATTAATTCAGTAGACCCTGAGGAAGAAAAGGAAATAAAATTGCCCTCCTTATTCACATAGCAGTAGCCAGTGCCTGAAATAACAATAAATCTTTAAAAAGTGCCCTTTGGGGAAGCTAGGTGGCTTTTCTCAGACACTTCCTAGCTGGGTGACCCTGGGCAAGTCACCTGACACCCATTACTTAGCCTTTACCACTTTTCTGCCTTGGAACCAATACATACTACTGATTCTAAGTCAGAAGATAGGTTTTTTAAAAAAAGGCTTCTTAACTTTATTTTCTACTAGTATTGTTTGCCATATCCATCATTAGGGAATGTGTTTTTATGAGTATCAATTGGGTGTTATTGCTATAGCTTTTTTTTTTGCAAGCTACAAATTATTTTCATTTTTATTTATTTTCCTAATTTTGATCTTTGCTAGGAAAAGTTAATGATTTTACCTACCTCATTTTGGAGTAACTAGAACATCTTGACTTACAGCTATTTCTTTTATAAGTTCCACTGTTAAAATTTAAAGATTTTTTAAAGCAATTAATTAATAGCTTTTTTAAAAGTAGGTATTGAAATTGCAGGTGTTTTTGTACCAACCTTTGCAATAGACTGCTCAATTTGGCCCCAGGTACCCTATTCTAGAAGGGAATAGTAACAATTAAACTCAGAGAAAATATAGTAGAATCTTTAATCCCTTTAGACTTGTGTCTTTAAATGAATTTTCTATATCTAGTAAATTTTCCCCAAAACAATTTATATTTAATTTGTGGCATAGTCTGTAAGTTTGCTGGACAAGTAGTTTGAAAGACCTGAATTTAATCCAGCTTACATTTGCTAGCTGTGTGAACCTGTGCAAGTCACTTATCCTTATAACACCTCAGTTAACATACTAATTAACTGTAGCTGGGTTGCCATGAGACTGGAGTGATATTATGTGCGGAAAGTGTTCTGTAAGCTTTAAAGCTCTGTAAAATGTTATTAACAATGGCTAATATAATAATCAAAGGGATATAGTTCAATTACACTGACCTATTTTGTACTGTTCTTAGTTCTTTTACCTGGCATTTCTAAGAAGGATTATAGAAATATCTTGCTTAACAGACTAGGAAGTCAAGCATCAGGAACCTTCAAATTAAGAAATTTTATTTTTATGACCTGAATTGCTGAAGTGCTGAAGACTCTGATCTTTGTTATTAATGCCAAGGAAAATGGATCATTCTTGATTCTTTTCCTGAAGGTCTAGAGTTCCACTTTCCCTTTCCCTTACCCCTCTTCCCACATCTCCCTGCTCCTACTCTGAATTGTTTTGCTACTCTTGGTTTAGAGATAACAGCTCAGCTCAGGGGATCTGACTTTTTTCTTATCTGTATTGGCTTACTATGCTGTTCTTCCTCTTCTATTGTTGTTCACTTGTTTCATGAAGTTGCATCTGATTCTTCATGAACCCATTTGGGATTTTCTTGGCAAAGATGTCGGAATGGTTTGCCATTTCCTTTTTACATGGAAGGCCATGTTCTTATAGTCACCTCCCAGATATCACCCCTGATAACCCTTCTTTACTCCAAAGTATTTTGTTGTTTTTCAGTTGTATCTGACTCTTCATGACCACATTCTCTTGGCAAAGATAATGGAGTTGTTTGCCATTTCCTTCTCCAGCTCATTTTCCAGAGGAGGAAACTGAGGAAAATGGGTTATATGACTTGCTCAAGGTTATTCAATTTAGTGTCTTAAGGCCACATTTGAACTTGGGTCTTCCCAGGTCCAGGTCTGGCACTCTATCCACAGTGTCACCTTCCTCTTCTACCTTTTTTTATATTGAGAATTGTGTTTAACAAACCTGCCTTGAATTGTGACTTCAGGATTGTTGCTTGGAGGATTCCCCATTTGCCTCCTCCCCCATGTAAGAGTCCAGGATGCAAGGTGGAAATAATAGATGTGGGAATATATTTCTGAAATTTAGAAAAAGTCATACAATGTGATTCACTTTTGAGGATAAATGCTTCTTTGTGAAGTGTTTTCCTTGTATTGGCAGCAAGGAGAATGAGGGTATAAGTTGTCAGGTGTTTTATGAACTGAATAGATAGTTATCAGTCAACAATTTAAGTGCCTTCTAAGCTATAGACATCAGGCTAAGTATTGGGGAAACAAAAATAAAAGCAAAACAGTTGCTGTCTTTAATAAACTCACATTCTTATAGGAGAAACACTGTATACACATTTAAATTATGTCATATTAAGTTAACAAGTCAGCAAACATTAATATTTACTGGGGAAGGCAGCTTGATAGGTGACTCAGTAGATAGAGCCAGGCCTAGAGTCAAGAGAATCTGTTCAGATCTGGCCTCAGATACTTCCTAGCTTTGTGAACCCTGGGTGAGTCACTTAACTCTGGTTACCTAGTCCATACCACTCTTCTGCCTTGGAATAGATTCCTAGTATTGATTCTAAGACAGAAGGTAAAAGCTTAAAAAAAAGGGAGTTTTTGAGAGGGTCCATCTTATTTCTTTTGTTTTTTAACAAACTATTAATTTTAACCTTTTATTACCCATTTTATAACCAAAAATTCCAAAATGTTGTTTGGTTACATGTCTTTTCAATGTAGCAATCAATGATCATAGAATTTAGAACTGAAATAATATAGTTTAACCTTTTCATTTTACAGATGAAGGAATTGAAGCCACAAAGAAGTAGAATTACCCAAAATTACCCAGCTGATAGGTGGTAAAGCAGGATTCAAATCTAAAGTAGGATTCAAAGTTTTCTTCCACTGACTAGCACTGCCATAGCTTATTTAAGTCATTCCTCTTTTTCTTAGTTTGCTTTTTCATCTGGTTCAAGTGAATTACTTTATGTGAATCTTAAACCTTATATATGGTTCTAGCAGTGAAAATCTAGGCCTCTGAATTGGAACTATTTTTGAAAAGTTCTCCTGATTTCCTTGGGAATAATATTAGATATTGTAGTGTTAGACAACAAAACTTTATACTTGGTCAGAAGTTTGTTCTTATTTTTCTGCCTTTTGGCTATGATAATATGGAGTTTGAAAGTGTACTTTTTGGTCTAGTGAATAATTTTTTAAATTTAAATTTTTATTGTTATCTTTGTTTTCAAATCATCTTTATTTCCTAATATATTCATTTGTTCTTCTCCTACCTACATCTCTCAGAATAGGGTACCTGTTTAAATATTATTTTCAGACATTTTGTGAATGTCAAAAAGCACCTATTAGTATTTGTCCTTTTCATGTGTGACATCATTAACATTCTTGGTACTGAAAAGGTACATTATATACAAGGATAGATTTGGGCTTGTTGGCATTCCTGGCCCCATGTTAAGAATTCTGGACAGCCTGCTACACTGAGGACTTGGGCACTTGTTGCGTTTTGGAGCAAATTACTAAGTGTGTACCTTTTGTTTTTACCCATTATAATATTTAACTTTTATTTCCATTTAGGAATAACCTCTCAACTTAAATGTCATCTTGGATGTATTTTTTTCAAAACAATTACTAAAGTTTCCTGAGCTTGAACTTTTCTGTAACTTTTGACCAACCTCATGAAAACAAGTTCAGCTTTGTTGATATCCCCCTTGACCCATGTAATCAATCAAGCAGTTGTTTTTCTTTGGTGTTTTTACTTCCACAATTTTTTCTGTGAATGTGGATAGTGTTCCTTCTCATAGATCCCTCTGGGTTGTTCATGATCACTGCATTGCCACTAATGGAGAAGTCCATTATATTCCATTAGTACCATATTGTTTTGATGACCACTGCTTTATAGTATAGTTTGAGATCTGGTACTGCTAGGCCACCTTCCTTCACAGTTTTTTTCATTATTTCTCTTGATATCCTTGATCTTTTGTTCTTCCAAATGAACTTTGTTATGTTTTTTTCTAATTCAGTAAAGTTTTTTGGTAGTTCAATGGGTATGGCACTAAATAATTAAATAAGTTTGGGTAGGATTGTCATTTTTATTATGTTAGCTTGCCCTACCCATGAGCAATGAATGGTTTTTCCATTTATTTAGATCTAGTTTTAATTGTGTGGAAAGTGCTTTGTAGTTGTGTTTTTATAGTTCCTGTGTTTGTCTTTGCAGATAGATTCCTCAGTATTTTATATTGTCTAGGGTGATTTTAATTTTATCATTTATTTATTTATTTATTTATTTATTTATTTAAGAGCCCTTAACTCTCCGTCTTGGAGTCAGTAGTGTGTATTGGCTCCAAGGCAGAAGAGTGGTAAGGGCTAGGCAATGTGGGTCAAATAACTTGCTCAGGGTCACACAGCTAGGAAGTGTCTGAGGTCAGATTTGAACCTAGGACCTCCTGTCTCTAGGCCTGACTCTCAATCTGCTGAGCCACCCAGCTGCCCCCTTGGAATTTCTCTTTCAAATTCTTACTGCTGAGATGTGTTGGAAATATATAGAAATGCTGATGACTTATGTGTGTTTATTTTGTATCCTGCAACTTTGCTAAAGTTGTTGATTATTTCCACTAGCTTTTTAGTTGATTCTTTTGGATTCTTTAAGTAGACCATCTTATTATTTGCAGAGTGATATCTGGATCTCCTCACTGCCTACTTTAATCCCTTCAATTTCTTTTTCTTCTCTAATTGCTACTGCTAGTGTTTGTAGTACAATGTTAAATAATAGAGGGGATAATGGGCATCCTTGTTTCACTCTTGATCTTATTGGGAATGCTTCTAATCTATTCCCAAGGCAGATGATGTTTGCTGATGGTTTTAGATATATACTGTTTATTATTTCTAGGAAAGGCCCTTCTATTCCTATTCTTTCTAGTGTTTTCAATAGGAATGAGTGTTGTATTTTGTCAAAGGCTTTTTCTGTGTCTATTGAGATAATCATGTGGTTTTTATTGATTTGCTTGTTAATATGGTCAATTATGTGGATGGTTTTCCTAATATTGAACCAACCTTGCATTCCTGGTATAAATCCCACCTGATCATAATGAATAACCCTTGTGATCACTTACTGGAGTCTTTTTGCTAGTATTCTATTTAAGATTTTTGCATCTATGTTCATTAAGGAGATTAGTCTATAGTTTTCTTTCTCTGTTTTTGACCTGCCTAGCTTGGGAATGAGTACCATATTTGTGTCATAAAAGGAATTGGTAGAACTCCATCTTTGCTAATTATGTAAAATAGTTTGTATTTTTATATTGGGATTAGTTGTTCTTTGAATGTTTGATAGAATTCACTTGTGATTCCATTAGGCACTGGGGATTTTTTCTTAGGGAGTTCTTTGATGACTTGTTCAATTTATTTTTCTGATACAAGATTATTTAAGTATTCTATTTCTTTTTCTGTTAATCTTAGGCAATTTATATTTTTGTAAATATTCATCCATTTCACCTAGATTGCCATATAATTGGGCAAAATAGTTTTTAATGATTGTCTTAATTTCTTCTTCATCAGAGGTGAGGTCTTCCTTTTCATCTTTGATACTGTTAATTTGGTTTTCTTTTTTCCTTTTTTTATTAGATTGACCAGTACTTTGTCTATTTTATTTGCTTTTTTCAAAATACCATCTTCTAGTCTTATTTATTAATTCAATGGATCTTTCATTTTCAATTTTATTAATTTCTCTCTTAATTTTTAGGATCTCTAATTGAGTTTTCATTTGGGGATTTTAAATTTGTTCACTTTCAAGTTTTTTTGATTTGCATGTCTAATTCATTGACCTTTGCCCTCCCTAATTTGTTACTATATGAACTCAAGGATATAAATTTCCTGCTGAGTACTGCTTTGGTTGCATCCCATAGATTTTGAAATGATATCTCATTGTCATTTTCTTCAGTGAAATTATTGTTTCTATGATTTATTCTTTAACCTATTTTGGAGAATCATATTATTTAATTTCCAATTAATTTTTGATTTGGCTCTCCATTTACCCTTACTAATTATTATTTTTATTGCATTATGATCTGAAAAGGTTGCATTTATTATTGCTGCTTTTTTGCACTTGTTTACCATGTTTTTATGCCCTAGTACATGGTCAATCTTTGTGAACGTGCCATGTACTGCTGAAAAGAAGGTGTATTCCTCTTTGTCCGTATTTATTTTTCTCCATATATCTATTAACTCTATTTTAATAAGATTTCATTCACATCTCTTACCTCTTATTTATTTTTTGGTTTGATTTATCTAGATTTGATTGAAGAAAGTTCAGGTCTCCCACTAGTATAGTTTTACTATCTATTTCCTCCTTCAACTCCACTAGTTTCTCCTTTGGAAATTTGGATGCTATACCATTTGGTGCATGCATGTTAAGTACTGGTATTTCCTCATTGTCTATACTGCCTTTTATCAGGATGTAATTACCTTCCTTATCTCTTTTAATCAGATCTATTTTTACTTTGACTTTGTCAGATATCATGATTGCAATTCCTGCCTCCTTTTTCTCAGTTGAGGCCCAATAGATTTTGCTCCAACCTTTAATTCTAACCCTGTGAATTTCTACCTGCCTCATGTGTGTTTCTTGTAGACAACATATGGTAGGATTTTGGTTTCTAATCCATTTTGCTATTTGCTTCCATTTTATGGGCGAGTTCATCACATGTTCAAAGTTATGATTGCCAGTTGTATATTCCCAAACATTTTGATATCCTCTTCTAGTTCTGCCCTTTCTTCTTTTGCTATATCCCTTTAAACCATTGTTTTACTTTTAATCAGTCCCTCAATCCCCACCCTTATTATGCTTCCCTTTCCCTGCCCCCTCCCTTTTTGTTCCCTTTTTTTTTTAAGGTCTGTTAAGTTCCCTACCCCCTCTCCCCTCTCTTTCCCTCCTTTTTTGTACTCCCTGCCCCACTCCCCTCCTTGATTTTCCCTTCTCACTTTCCCTGTAGGATAAGATAGAATTTGATACCCCAGTGGATCTTAGATGCTCTTCCTCTCAGAATTGATTTCATTGAGTGTAAGGTTTAAGTATTACCTATTAGCACTCTCTTCCTCTCCTTCTTAAAATAGTATTCTTCCCCTCCCCTTCCCATGTGCCTCTTTGTTTGATATAGATTATCCTATTTATCTTATTCCTTCAAATTTCTCTTGGTGCCATCTTCTATTCCCCCCTCCCTTTTTCTTTTTGCATATTATCTTATACCACTTATTACCCCAATCTCTGCCTGTGAATGATTCTTCTAATTACTATAATAGTGAATATAATTTTTGAGAGTTACAAATAACATTTTTCCATATGTTAATATAAACAATTTGATCTTATTGAAAATTTTAAATAAAAAATATTTTTTCCCTCTCCCCTCTCTTTCTTATTTACCTTTTCATGTTTCTCTTGATCTTTGTATTTGGATATCAAACTTTCCACTTAGTTCTAGTCTTTTCTTTACAAATACTTGGAAATATTCTATTTTATTTAATGCCCATATTTTCTCCTGGAAGTATATTGTCAGTTTTGATAGGTAAGTGATCCTTGGTTGAAGACCCAATTCTCTTGCCTTTCTGAATATCATATTCCAAGCCTTACCATCGTTTAGTGTGGAAGCTGCCCAAGCTTGTGTAATCCTGATTGGTGCTCCTTGATATCTAAATTGTCACTTTTTGGCTTCTTATAAAATTTAATCCTTAGCTTGGAAGCTCTTGAATTTGGCAATTACATGCTTGGGGGTTGTCTTTTGAGGATATTGTGTGAGGGTTTTCTATGAACTCTTTCAATGTCTATTTTGCCCTCTTGTTCAAGAATATCATGGCAGTTTTCTTGGATAATTTCTTGTAGTATGATGTCAAGATTTCTGTTTATTTCTGGGTTTTCAGGTCGAGCAATGATTCTCAAATTGTCTCTTTGAGATGGTTTTCCTGATCTATCATCTTGTTGGTGTGATATTTTATGTTTTCTTCTATTTTGTCAGTCCTTTGCCTTTGCTTTGTTAATTTTTGCTGTTTTGCAAGATCATTGGCTTCCAGTTGCTTAATTCTGGTCTTTAAGGACTGGTTTTCCTCTATGATCTTTTGATTTTCCTTTTTCGTTTGGTCTATCCTGCTTTTTGTGGCTTCCAGCTGTTTCTCCAAATGGGAATTCCTGTCCTTTAAACTATTATTTTCTTTTTGAACTATTTCCCAGTTTTCTTGCCAAAATCCTTCCATCTTTTTGATAAGCTCCAATTTAAATTCTTCTAGATCTTGTGGCCAATTTCCATTTTTTGGGAAGGTTTGAGTGCATTTATTTGTATGTCCTCCGGTAGTCTGGATTTTTCCTTCATAAAAATTATCAAGGGTCAATGCCTTCTTCTTGTTTTTCTTCGTGTTGGGACGTTTTTTTCTGAGTATTGTTTGCCATCACTATGGTGGTTTTTCCTTCTCTTTCCAGTCAGAAGTCTGAGTAAGGAGGGCAGGCTCTCTGTGTATGGAACTAAGGAGCATGGTTTTTGCCTGAGGTCACCTCAAGTCTCTGCAGCTTTTACTGTTTACTACCCTTCTCTGCACTATCTCTGCATGGGCGCCCAAGGTCTGTGCTCTTCAGCCTGCTGGGGTCTCAAGTCTAGCTGCTTTCAGGGGTAGGTCTTTGGTAGTCTTAGTCAGCTGCCAAGGACCTAGAGGTGCCCCTCACTTGCTCTAGAGGTGCCTCTGTTCACTCACTGATTCTATTGCACTGTCTCTGGCTCTGACTCTGATTCTGTAGGTGGGGTGGGGAAGGGTTAATCAGCTCACGTTTTGGTGGAAGCTATTTCACCCTCTTATATTGTATAAATGCCCAAATCCCACATACCTTTGATGCTGTGCTCTACTGTAGAGTCTTGTCATTCATATGAATTTGGTTTATTTGGCCTTTTGAGGTGGTCTATATTGGTAAGTGGTAAGGAGAGGAAGAGTCCTGGGTCTACACTACTGCCATGTTTACCCGAAAGTCCTCAGTTATAGTCACTGTTCCTAATTTAAGGAGTTGAAAATTTTTTATATCAAATGGAGTTGCTCTCACTCTTAAGTATTTTTAATTTATCTCAATATTTTCCCCATATCCAGCTATCCAAATTCCCAGAAATACCTTGATTTCTTCTTCACGTTTAAAATCTAGTAAGAGTGGAAAATCTTGGTGTTGAAACTACAAGACTTGACTATAGCAAATCTTAAGCCCTCCTTATGATTCAAGATTTGGTAGAAGGATGTAGCTCTTAGCATAAATGATTCTGTTCCCTCCTTATTTCCCTTGCTTCCTTCCCTTCCTCCCACTCCTTACCTTCTTTCTTAAAATTTGTACCAAGTATCAGTTTCAAAGCAAAAGAGTGGTAAAGGTAGGGCAATGGGAGTTAAGTGTCTTGCCCAGGGTCACACAGCTAGGGAATGTTAGAGATTAGGTTTGAACCTAGGATCTCCCATCTCTAAGAGGCCTATAACCTAGCTACCCTCTCTTTATTGTTTTTACTGGAACCACCTTAGTTAACATCTGCAAAGCCTTCCATGCCATAGTCTTTGGTTATAATTGTATAATATACTGCTTTGAGAGAAGTAAATATTCAAGGAAGCACAGAATTCATATTACTCCTAAGGTTAAAAAAAAGTCTTTAATGAGTAGTAGTTGAATTCAACACATGCTGTGTACAAAACACTATTTTAGGTAGGCAATAGAAGGATATAAAGTATGTAGTTCTGCCACAAAACAATGTGTATGTATTCTACTAAAGATAGATTGTAAGTTTCTTGGGAGTCACATTTGCATTGTGGAAATAGGGTTTGAATATACAGTCAGGAAATGAGGATTCTAATTCTGTATTAGGCAGACTATCTTTATAGCCTTACTTTCTTTATCTGTACCTTATCTCACAGGGTTATTGTTGAGGAAAGTGCTTTATAAACTCTAAAAACCATGTGTGTGTGTGACTTGTTTTTAAAGAAGCATGCATGCCGAGATAATTGATTAAAAGGGGAGCAAGAAAGGTAGAGGCAGAGGAGAGATCTAGACCCAAGGAAAATCTGCGGCTGGAAAGGCCATGGTCAGATGGGTGCTGTTGGCTTCATGTAGGAAGGAGCTTCTGAGCTGATAACTAGGATAGAGGATTTTGATAGGTGGAGATTAAAGATGTGCTGTCTGGAAGAATGGCCACATTGAGTTCAGAAAAATCATTGGCTTTTTAGTAATGTTTGGACTCATTCATTCAGCAGCCTTGCATTTAAGACCCTGCCTGACTTAATAGTCCACAGGCCCTTTTACCGTAATCTTCTGTTATTCCTCGCCTCCTACAAGAAGCTAACAAATCTGAACTCCTCCTAGCTGTTTTCTTTTTTCTCATGTAACTTTGTTCCTTCCCACTATGGGCTAACATTGTGGTATAGTGTGGATAGCAAATTGGCTTCTAGTCAGGAAGGGTTACCTGACTTCAGTTCCTGCTACTGACAGTGGTTAGGTCACCAAGGGCCCACTCAGGTCACTTCACCTCATAGAGTCCTAGGTAACTTTTTAAGACTAGAAGGTACAGATTTGCATTGGTAGAGGGAGCTTATTTTCTGGATATCCCCTATAATAATAGTGGTATCAAAGAGCTGGGCTGACAATCCCCTCCCAAAGAAAAAACAATAACAAACATTCTTTGATTATAGCTTGAAATTTGGGGATTTATTGAACTCAAATAGGGAGCATTTGAGGCATATTTCCTAATTAAAATGAACAGGTTGTGTTCAGCAATTGGTTTGTTTATAGGTTGTTTGAAACTTTGAACGAAGTTCTCAGAAAAACAGTGTAGGTGGTCTGGTTTCAGAATAGTCTATGCAAATAATATGATAGCATAATATCAGTTCTGAGGTAGGAGTGGCATCTTTGTTATGTTGGCTGGGCTGGTATGTTGTGACTCTAGGCTTCTTTGTCATCTGAGGTATGAAAGGGCTAATCTATGGGAAATTGGTGTGGGATGTTTTAGCCTACTCCCCACTGCCTTATGTAGTACTGTTTTTTTTTTTTTACCTAGTTGTGAATTTAAAGGTGATTGAGACTAGCTGCTTTAAAAAATCTATATATGTTATCATTTTTAATCTTAGGAATTGTATCCCATTTATCCTTTGCCAGTAGTAAAGTCTTTTTTATTACTGTTGGTGGTTCATAACATTTTGTGTCTCATTGCATCTTTTTTTCCTAAATAAAATTTTATCAACATAGTTTGATTTTCCATGCCTTAAATTTCTTCTATTCCTTTCCCTTCCAGAGACCCATCCTTTACAACAAAGAAAATGTTGTATTTTTAAAAACAGGGGAAAAGAAAAGGAATTCAGCAAAACCAATCAACATATTTAAAAAATATGACATTATATGCAATGTTCCATACTCATGGACATTTTTTTCCCACGAGAGCACTTGCCTTCTCATCTTGGACACACCAATTTTGTTTGTGCTAAAACTTTTCTTTCTTTTTTTTTAAACCATTATCTTCTGTCTTCGTTATTAGTTCTAGGACAGAAGAGTGGCAAGGGGTAGGCAGTTGGGGTTAAGTGGCTTTCCCAGATTCAACACAACTAGGAAGTATCTGAGGCTAGATTTGAACCTAGGTCCTCCTGACTCCACACCTGGTACTATATATATTCATTGTGATATAAAATGTTTCAATTTTATGTAAACAAAATTCTCTGTTTTATATTTTATAATTGCCTCTATCCCTTGTTTTAAGAATTAATTTCCCTAGGGCAGCTAAGTGGCTCTAAGTCAAGCTTAGAAAGGAAGGTCCTGGGTTCAAATCTCATCTCAGATGCTTCCTAGCTATGTGACCCTGTGTAAGTCACTTAGCCCCCATTGCCTAGCTCCTGCCACTCTTCTGCCTTGGAACCAGTATGCAGTATTAATTAGATTTAAACAAATACAGTATTCCAAAACAAATTCAAAATGGCCTTATGACTTTATTATTAATGATCATACCATTAAAAAATGAGAATAAAGCAGATCATGTACCTTTCACAAGTATGAATGGGAAATTAACTATTTTTTTAACATAACTTTTCATCTTAGAATTAATTCTGCATATTGGTTCCAGACTTTTTTCTACTTCTTTCAGCAGTTTTTTCCTAAGTATTTTATGTTTTGAGTCTATTAAATATTTAGGTTATTGAATTACATTATTTGTAATTTTCCTTTGTCTGTTTTTCAGTTAAAAAAGAAGCTAAGTGGGTTTGGTTATTTTGCTTTATAATATCGTGTAGAAGTATTATTCCACCTTTATGTTTACTTCATTATTTCTCCCCCTTCATGTTCTATTTTGTTTCTTCAAATGCATTGTTATTTGATTGAGTTTTGTAAAGTATCTCTTTGATACTTTGAATTGTCAGGACCTTAAAACAGTAAATTAATTTTGGTTGTTTGATATTTTTATTATATTAGTACACTCCAGCCATGAACATTGTATTAACTCCATTTATTTAGATTTTTGTCTTTAAAACAATTCATTTTGCAATTGATTTACACAGGTATTAGGAATACTTTGATAGATTAACTCTCAAATAGTTGATGTGTTTTGTAGATATTTTCGGTGGAATTTTCCTTTCTATCACTGTCCACTTAATTTTGTTGTTATTACCTAGAAATTCTGTTGGTTTTTGTGGATTTTTTGTAGCCTGCAACTATTCTAAAGCTATTGCCTCAATTAATTTATTTGTGGATCCCCTGGGATTCTCTAGGTAAATCTTCTATCATCAATAAATAGGGATAGCTTTATCTCCTCCTTGCCTATATTTTCTGCCTTTAATTTTATCTCTTTTCTTATTGTAATTGTTAGCCTTTCTAGAATTATCAAAATAATTGAAGGGAGACTGGATATCCATGCATTTTACTTCTATTTAATGGGAAAACTTCTAGTGTGTTCTCAGGGTTTGTGATGCTTTCTTCTGTTTTTTGATGCTCTTTATTATATTAAAAAAAGATCTCTTCATTTCTAACTTTTGTAGGACTTCAAAAAAAGAAAACATACATCAGTTATCAAAGACTTTTCTGCACCTATCAAGATACTCATGAGTGCTTTTGTATATTTTTCATTATGTTGATGGTTTTCTGAATTTTTAGCCATCCTTTGCATTCCTAGTATAAATCTAACATGATCATAAATGAATGGTCCATAAGAATGATTTCTTAAATGAATTTATATAATCTATTTGACATGATTTAATTTAAAAAATTGGAATTGATATCGGTTAATGATATATCTATATCTATAGTCTATATCAGTGATAGTGAACCTTTTAGAGGCAGAGTGCTGCTGCCCTCCCCAATCAAGTGCCATGTCCCTCCCCCTCACTGAGTGTTGGGCAGGCCCTGCTCCTCTCCCCTCCCCCCCTCCCTTTACACCACACAAGGGAAGGAGGATGCGCTCCCATTGGGCTGCTGGACAAAGTGAGGAATGACCTCAGGGAGTATAGAGAGGGGGAGGGGAGTGGCCCAAGCTCTCAGCTCCCCTCCAGCTCTGCTACCTGTGAGCTGTCCAGCTTATCCCCTATGTGTTCCCATTGGGCTGCTGGGCAGAGGGGTGGGTGATATGAAAAAATGTCATCAGGCGTGGTGGAGATGGGAAAGGGAGCAACTCTGCCTGAGTCCCTCTGCCTTTCTAGTAATGAACTTGGGGGTGGGGGTGGTGCCCGCACTCTGTGTGCCATAGGTTTGCCATCACTGGTCTATAGTTTTTCTTTACTTTATCCTCCCCTAGTTTAGATATTAGGACTCTATTTGTCTCACAAAAAAAAGGAGTTTCTCAAGTTTTAGAATTTTTTTAGACTTTAGAATTTATTTTGTGTAATTGGTATTAATAATTGTTCTTTAAAACTAATAGAATTATACTGTAAGTCCTTCAGGACCAGTAGTTTTTGTTTTTTTCCTTTAGTAGTTCTTTTACAGCTAATTCTGTATCCTTTTCTGAAATAGGGTTAAGATCTCCCTTTGGTGTTCTGTCAGTTTGAGTTTTTTATAGTTTTGAAGGTAATTCTTCATTTCTTACATATTCTCAATTTTGTTGACATTATTGCATAGTAGGTTCTGATAATTCTTTTTATTCTGTTTTTGTTATTCTCATTTTTATTTTTTTGCTAGTTGAAAAAATCAACTTGGTTAAAGGTTATTTTTTTATTCTTTTCAAGGAATTAGCTTTTAGTTATATTTTTCATTTCTATAGTTTTTTTTAAGCTTTCAGTACCCATTTTTCCTTTAGTTTTCAAAATCTCTTGTATTTACTTGGGCTTATTACTTTTGAGTTTCTAATTTTAACAATGCACATCCCCTCTTTTTCTGTTTTACTTAGATATATTTTTAGGAATATAATTTTTACTCTGAGTACTATTTTAGTTGTATTTTGTACATTTTGATATGTTTCATCATTATCCTATTTCAAAAAAATGATTATTCCTATGACTCATTCTTTAACCCAATTGTTACTTAGTATTTCATCAATAAGTCCTTGTTTCTTGTTTGTGCTCCCTGAACTGAGGAGGTTTTATGATTTGTTAAGGATGTGTTTTCTATTTATATCTTTTTTCCATTTATTTATACAGTTCATCTAATTCATATTTTAATACATGGTTAGTTTTTGTAGAAGTTCTATGTGGTTCTGAGAATATGTTTTCTTTAGCATGTCCTAAACCTAATTCTTCTGACCATATGTGTGAATGAATTAAACAATCCAAAGAATGATAGACTAGACAAGAAAACTAACCCTGTGATCAGTTGCTTACAAGAAACACAGCTGAAAACCCTAGATATTTACAGAATAACAATGGGAAATTAAGACAAAATTTACTGTGTCAGGAGAATAAAAAAAAAGCAGGAGTTGTAATCATGCTATCAAAGTAGAAACAAATTAATAACAGAGAAAAATCATAAAATTATATTATTCAGAAAGGAATCATAGACAGTGAATGAATACCAATTGTAATGCTCCAAATGTTCCATATATGTTCCAGAATTCATAACGGAAGAATTAAATTAATTTCATGAAGATATAGAGAGTAACATTATAAAAGAGACTTTAATATTCCTCTCCCTGGATTAGACATGTTTAATAGAAAAAACCTAACAGGAAGAAAAGGAAAAATGTAGAATTGTTATAGAAATTAGAGCTAAAAGACTTACTTATCACTTATTTCCCTCTATTTGTGTCTTTTATACTTCTTTTTGATTTAGGATTTTTTGGGGGGTTATGATTAGTTTATCTTAATCTCTGTTTAGTCTTGGGCAACTCTTTGTGACTCCGGACCACATTGACCGTGGAATTTTCTTAGCAAAGATACACATACTAGAATGTCATTTCATTCTTCAGTGGATTAAAGGCAACAGAAGTTAAATGACTTGCCCACAGTCACACAACTAATCAGTATCTGGGACTATATTTGAACTCATGTCTTCCCGACTCCAGACCCAGTACCCTTAATCCACTTTAAGGTAAAGTTCTTCCTCTAGACTTCACCCTCAATCTGCCTGACCCTGACTCTCATTTGTTAACCCAAGTTTTGGAGTTTTACTTAATGATTTATTTTTCTTTCTTATTATTATTTAGTTATTTAATTCTTTCCCCCTTTCTCCTTTTTTCCACTCAGTTAAATAATTAATTAAAAATTTCCTTCCAACTTCTTTTTTCTAAGGATTTCTTTACTTTATTCTCACTATTTATTCTCTTATCTCTCTGACTCTTTTGAACTTTTTTCTTTATTTCATAGTGAATATATTTATTCCTTCTTTAACCTCTTTTTCCCCCTACATGGATTTAAAGCTTAAGTGCCAAATTTTGAGTTCCCCTTTCCAACCAAATTCTGTTTGTTGCCTTGTAGATCTTGCTTCCTCACTCCCTTTTCCTGTTGTGTTTCACTTTAGAAGTATCACTGGATGATCAGAGAATCAATATAAGATAAGAAGCATTACTTGTGGGAAATATTTTCCTGCCTCTCAAATCATATAGTCTAATCTTTTCTCTACATTCCTGTAATCATTTTATTATATTCACTATCCTACATGCCTTCCTATACCTTTGAATACAAATTGCCCTCAGAAATTTCATTTTTTTCTTCTTTTATGAAAAGATGAATGCATGATGCTTTCTCAGAGGAAGTTATCTCCTTGTGCATCAACTCCTTGCAGGTTAGTTCTATTCTAAGGTTCCCATCTTCTGCTACAACATAAATATTTCCCCAAGGAGTATGCTTTAGTGGAATCCCCACTTTCAATTTAGTCAAAATCTCTCTTTCTTTTCCCTCCCTGTATGAATCCCTCCCTTGACCACCGTATTAATTCTCCTATGGCTCTTTTTTTTTCTAGATGAAAGATTAGAGATATTATTTTCCCTTCATTGTTTATCCATAGATTGTGTTTACATTAATGTACCATAATTTGTTTGGTTCTGTTTATGATCACCAATTTCTTTCCAGTTCTTTGTTATCTCAGAAAATTCTGGGGCAACTTAGGTGGCTCAGTGGATAGAAAGCCAGGTCTGGAGTTGGGAGACCCTGGATTCAAATTTAGTCTTGGATACTTTCTAGCCGTGTGACTCTGGGCAAACCACTTAACCCCAATTGCCTAATTCTTTGGGGAAAAAATTATTATTACTCATTAAATAGTAAAAGTGGGTTGGAGAGAGTAAAGGCACTTAATCACGTGGCCAGTTGACTAGCTAATCTTTTTTAAAAATATATTTTAAAAAATTATTTTTCCATGTTTACATAATTTATTTTCTTTTCCCTCCCCTCTTCCCTTCCTGTTCCTGGAGCCAACAAACAATTCCACTAGATTACACAAATATTATCACTCAATACCTATTTCTAAATTATTCATTTTTGTAATAGGGCAGTCTTCTAAAACCAAAACCCCAAATCATGTGTTCATATAAACAAGTGATAAGTCATATGTTTTCAATTCCCCAGCTCTTAACTGCTCTTCTGCCTTAGAAATGACACTTGGGGGGGCAGCTGGGTGGCTCAGTGGATTGAAAGTCAGGCCCAGAAATGGGAGGTCCTAGATTCAAATCTGGCCTCAGACACTTCCTATTGGGCAAGCCCCTTAATCCCCCCTCCCCCCCTTGCCTAACTACTACTAGTTGCCTACTCTTCTTCCTTGGAACCAATACACAGTATTGATTTAAGGTGGAAGGTAAAGGTTTAAAAAAAATGAAATGACTTAGTATTGATTCTAAGACAGAAGGTAAAGGTTAAAAAAATATCATTGTAAATATTTTGATATATACATATATATGTAGATTTTTCTTCTTTCATCAGGGACCTCCATAGAGTATATGCCTAGTATTTGAATTGCTGGGACAAAGATTATGGACATTTTAGTCACTTTATTTGCATAATTCCAAATTGCTTTTCAAAATGTTTATACTGATTCCTTATACTGATTCACCAGTGATGCACTAATGTGTTTATACTTGTTATACTTGTTAATAGGGGCAGTTCTGAGAAGTGTGAGGATTGCTAGGCTATTGTTGGGAAATAACAACTCTGACTTAAGAGGTTTCCACTGGATAATGTGTTAAATTCTGCTAAGATTATGATTTTATAGCACTATATAAGGCTATAGGGAAGATAATAAACAGGAGTAAAGATGAAGATTGATAAGGAGTATAGGTGGGAGGAATTCCTTAGGCCTGCCCATTATTATCTTCAAATACTATTTCCTTATAAGTAATTTCTTCCATGGTTGAGTCAATGCAAGCTTTCACTACCCAAGAACTGATACAATTTCAAGGTAAAGTTAAGATAGAAAACAAATGAATCATTACAACAGCAAGGGTGTAGTCTAATGGAGACAACTTTTAAGCTTTGTTAGTTGCAAAGTAATAATTTGCTTGTGCAAAGATCATTAAAACACTTAAAGGTCAAGATGGGAATTACTATGTTTCATTTTAGATGGGCTAAAATGGAATAGTTTTGTGGATTTGATATTATGATGTTGGTGGTGATGAATTCCCTTTGTATAACACGATCTCTGATGGGGAACAGCAAGGGAGGGATTAAAATTTTAAAAAGAAGTGAATTTGGTGGTCTGGTGTTAAGTTCTTTTCCCACAAACTTCTCCTGATGACTAGTGTATTTTGAAAACAATGGGATGGCTGCCTTTTGTAAGACAACGCTGCCCCCTCCAGAGTTGTCAGACATTAGCTATTGGGCCTTCCCCAACAGACCAAAACACAAACCCTAAGGAGATCAACTAGTAAAGTTTAAATGGGAATTTTGAACAGTTCCAGTACCAGAATGGACAGATAAAGACTTTCCATATAAATAAGTTCTTTGAGGATAATAAAAAGGTAGATTGACAGGAGATGATATTAAAACCCTTACCTTCTGTCTCTTAGAATCAATACTGTGTATTGGTTCCAAGGCAGAAGAGCAGTAAGGGCTAGGCAATGGGGGTTAAATGACTTGCCCAGGGTCACAGAGCTGGGACATATCTGAGTTCATATTTGAACCCCTGACCTCTCATCTCTATGCCTGGCTTTCTCAATCCACTGAGCCAACCCGGTGCCCCAGGAGATAGATGATATTCTTTTTCCTGAAGGGAGCTTTGGACTTTGCATTAGAAACATGGGGTCTAAAGGAGGATGGTTTTGCTGGTCAGCCTGTGGGGTACTGGTATAATTGTATCAATAAATCTGGGGGTAATAAGCTCAAAAAATACTGAAAAGATAGGAAGGAACCAGATTATGAAGGACTTTAAAAGTCAAACAGGATTTTGTATTTGATTCTGGAATTAATAAGGAGCCACTGGAGTTTATTGTATGAGGAAAGAAGTGACTTGGTCAGACCTGTCATTTGATAGCTTAGTAAAGAATAGATTGGAATGGAGAGAGACTTGAGGTAGACCAACCAACAGGCAGGTAGTCCAAGTTTGAGATGATGAAGGCCTGCACCATGGTGGTAGCAGTGTCAAAGGAGAAACAGGGACATTTACAAGAAATCTTACAAAGGAAAAAAATGAAAGGACTTGACAAATGATTTCATATGGAAGTGTGAGAGGTGAGAAGTTGAAGATGTCATCTCGGTTGCAAGCCTGATTACCCCTAGGCTTGGGTCATTATAACTGTAGGACTGAAATGGGATTGGTAGCTTATATATACTTGTATTACTGTGTCTTGGACAGGGGAGAGTACCAAATATATTAAGTATTGGGGATTCTCATTGGGTCTATAGGGTACCTCAGTTTCCATTGGGGTTTGGAAGAGAGAATCACTGAGAGAAAAATCCTTGCTTAGGTGAAGATGGTTGAAAAGACCCTGTCTGGATCTCAGTTGTGGCAGCTATTCGGAGGGAGTGTATATATTATGAATTCATGAAAGTGTACCAGTTATTACATATGAATAAATGGAAGACTTTGGAGATGGCCTAAACTATACTATTTAATTTATATTAAACAATAAGGGGTGGAGTCAAGCCATGATGATAAAGTAGCAATAAGATGTACAACTGTGCTCTAACTTAGAACTCCTCCATACAGATGCTGAAAATGCATAAACTCAGTCCTGATAAGAAAATCCAAGAAAAAAAATTCATTAAGTAATTTTTATAGACCATGTTGGCAAAGGGAGATAGTCTACAGACATTGAGATTGATTCTAGCCAGAAACAGTTCACAGAGAAAATACAGCTAGGGCAAGAAGAGGTCCCAGACTCACATAGGGTGGCCTCACCTTGTGCAGAGAGTAGGAACAGTTGTCAACTGACAGTTCTATCACACACCAGCCTGTTCTTGTTTTACAGATACAGTTTGAACTAAAGAGGGAGATCTATGCCGAGAAGTGGTCCCAATCCCTAGTTGTATATTGAACAAGGAGCAAGTTGAGAAGCAAGGATGTAATGTGGCTCTGACTTCAGAAGTGGAGCAGGATCTCACTTCTAGTCTTAGTCTAGGTGGTAGCCTGCAACAAGATAACAAGGCAGGAAATCCCACACCAAAGGAGAGCCTGCATTTCTGTCATTCTGAACCATAAGAGATTTCCATCTGACTGATTGATAGTGACTGAGTCCAGCAGCTACACCTGGACAAACTCATAGGTGTCTTGCTCAGAACCAAACCCAGGTCAGGAACTTTCAGTGTTCAGACCAGGAATGCAGCAATCAAATGTTGCCCAAGATCAGACTACTTTGGGAGGACTGAAAGCTTGCCAGGTATCCAGTTTGAGCTGTCTTTGACATCCTAGAATAACATGACAAGAAAGCAGCAGCAGGATCATAGAGTACACAAGCTTCATCCAGATATTCCCTCCAGAAGTGCACAGAGTCTGGGCATAACATAAAGCCTGAAGTTAGGAAGTAGGCTGGAAGAATGAGTAAACAATCAAAAAATTCTATAATAAAAAGCTATTATTGGAGAAGGGATGTGGATATTCAATATACAAAACCAGAAGAAGACAATGACTCCAAAATATCTTCCAGAAAGCTTCAAAGAAAAATACAGTTGGGGCCCAAGTTCAACTCTGATTCTTGGAAGAGGAACACTAGTTAAAAAAAGTTATTAAAAACATTTTTTAATAAGTGAAATGAGAGCACTAGAGGAGAAAATTGAAAAGAAATGAGAGCTAAGGAAGAGACAATCAGGAAATCAATAGCTTAGCATAAGAGATACAAAATCTTACCCTTGTAACAAACTCTGAAAATTGCAATGTGCCCAATTGAAGATAATGACTTTATGAGACAACAAATATTAAAACAAAGTGAAAAGATTGAAAAAAATAAGAGAAAATATAAGACATCTCATAGCAAATAACTGAGCTAGAAAATAGATCAAGGAGAAAAATTTAAGAATTATTTCATTTTATGCAAGCTACACTCTTCCCTTTACCCCCAAAATAGAAGAGCCCAAACATCATATTTCAGGAAATCTTAAAACTAGTCAGATTTCTTAGAACCAGAAGACAAACTAGAATTCGAATCCCTTGATCACCTCATAAGAGAAACCCTAAAATGAGAGCTCCCAGGAACATTTTAACCAAAATCTAAAGCTTTTAGATCAAAGAAAAAATACTGTAAGTATCTAGAAATGGAAGTATTCAAATTCCAAAGGAGCCATGGTTAGGATCACACACTTTATAGCAATAGTAGCCACCACTTTATAGCAATAGAGACTTGGAATCCCCCATTCTTATAGGCAAAGAATATAATTTATAGCCAAGAATAACTTACTTAGCAAAACAATGTATTCCTACAGAGAAAGAAATGAACCTTTAGTAAAATAAAGTACTTCCATGTATTCCTGATGAAAAGACCTGAGCTGGGTAGAGACTTGGAAGTGCAAATACTAAATATTGAAATATTAAAGACTACAAAAGGAACTGAAGCTATATCCTCCATATAGAGATTTAATTCTTCTAAAACTTGATGGCTATAAAAGGACTTTAAAACCAAAAAAGGATCCTAAGGATGTTAGTCATATTTAATAACTGTTGATCTTAAATAGAGAGAGACCATGAACCCTTAGATCTTATGTACCCCCTGGTCATGCCCCCTTTTGAATAGGTCACTTCACTTTTCTTTTGTTAGCCCCCAACTATAAAACTTGTCTTCTTTTGAGATAGTGGAAGAATGAAAATTCTCTCTTTTTAATGCCTTATATTTATTTACCCTTTATGGGTTTTACACTTTATTACACATTAGGCCAGTATCAGGAAATACTTGAAATAATTTGACTTAGAATGAAAAAAAAAATCACTGTCTTGAGTTATGAACCCTAGCAAGTCTGCTGGACTGAGCTCAGAATAAACAAAAACTTTGGGCTTAATACATGGTAAAGAAAGTGTTTGACACCTTTGTCGATTTAAAGTCAGCCCCACAACAATTCTTCTCTTGTAATAATCTTGAAATATCTTTAATGTAAATAATTTACACGTTATAATAAAACTTGGTTTTTGCTTTTGGTTTTTGCTTTTATCAGTTGGTATTTCTACATTACTATTCCAGAAGTGAAAGCAATGATTCTTGTTAGAATTTCTGATCTGACTTTTGTTAGATATATCTATGGTATCTAACTCTGGGATCTTAATATTCTTTCTTCTTTTTGTACTCAAAATGGGCCCTCTGGAGGGCAGCTCCAGTGGAGTTTGAACAAACTGTTTAAAACTCAAGTTCACTGAAATTTAAGAGGCTTCTCTTTAAAATAATTTTTTAGAACTCTTTTCACCTGTAATTTCCTAGTGCTACTAACCAGATATTTAAGAGCTAATCATGAAATGTAGAGGAAAATTTGTTAGTGGTCAATAAAAGAACCCTTTTCTAGTCTTTTTAAAAAGGTCCATTGTTGTATGTAACATGATTGACTTTTATGACTTTCTTTTCACTTCTATTGTAACATGTTGACCTACATACATATCACCTAGTTTAACTCTTAGTAACATTCTCTTCAGCATTTATAATTCTTAAAGGAGATTTTATTAGTGTATTTCCATTTTCCTGAAAAATGTAGAAATTGGATCCAGGCAGGTATGAGGCTGAGGTTCTAATCCAGATTTTACCCCTTGCTGATTTGTGAGGTCTTGTAGTTAACTTCCCATTTTAATCCTTTAACTAATCTATAAGGCCAATTAGAAATAAGTTATGACTATTGAGAGTATCAATTTACCTCTATATCTACCCCAAACCTAAATTTTACAGGTGAAGCAACTTCGGTCAATTGAGGTATGTTTTCCAAAATTTGCCAATTAGGGGTGGCAGAGGAAGGGCCCAGAATTAATGTTTCCAAGTTATTTTGTTTAGTACAGCACAAGTAAATCTTTCCAACAGCATTGACTGAATTTCATGATGCTTGTGTTATATCCCATTTTTATACAAAGGCATCCAAAGGCATTTATCAGACAATGAAGATCATTCCTCAGGTCCACATAGGTACACGAGCTAGGTTTTCTTCTATGATGTTGCCTACTGATTAAGTGACTTGCGTTTTAAATTACATTTTTAGTTTTTATTTTTTTAAAAATAGATTAATCACTAGATGAAATTTATTTCATGCTTTGTGCTCCCCAGGACCTACCTCCCATTGGAGAATTTGAATTCATGCCTTCACGTTATTATTATGGGGTTTGTTACCCTTCTACCCCCAGGCTGCAGTTTGTATAAGTTAACACTATATATGATGAGCATTTACTGTTGGCATATGAAAATTTCTTTCTCTTTAAGTCATGTCATATTTTATTCTAATATTTTTGTCTTGGTTCTAAAGCAATAGTTTTACTTAGAGCTGAATTTTCAAAAGGGAACCAGGAATATCAGAATGTGATAGATTCCTCTGTCTGGATATCAGTAGGACCCAGATTGCCTTTTGGAATTGTACTTTGGAATGAAAGTACATTTGTAAATATATAGTTTCTAATTCCCTTTGGGTACTTAAGGCATATATTAGAAGAGTCATCAGCTCACTAATATGATTGTGTAGAGGAATTTGAAAAGCCTCAAAAACAGAAATAGGAAGTTTGAATGAAGTTTTCAGATGGTTTGGTAGCAGTTAACTGATCTTTTATAGTAATAGGAGAAATAGTAGCTCTTATATGAAATAAGAAATCCAAGGTTAGTGAAAGGAAATTTCTTTCTTTAGGCAACTTAGCTTTCAGAAAAGCTCTGGTATATTTTGGTGCTTTCATTTATTTATTTTTTCATTGTAAGTTATTTATTTAGTCAATTTAGAACATTATTCCTTGGTTACAAGAATCATATTCTTTCCCTCCTCCTCCCCGCCCTTCTCAAAGCTGATGTGCGATTCCACTGGGTATTACATGTGTCCTTGATCAAAACCTATTTCCATTTTGTTGGTGTTTGTATTAGGATGTTCATTAAGAGTCTACATCCCCAATCATATCCTCTTGACCCCCTGTATTCAAGCAGTTGCTTTTTTTCTAGTGTTTCCACTCCCACAGTTTTCCCTCTGAATGTGGATAGTGATCTTTCTCATATATCCATCCAGGTTGTTCAGGATCGCTGCATTGCCACTAATGGAGAAGTCCGTTACATTCAATTGTACCACAGTGTATTGGTTTCTGTGTACAATGCTCTCCTGGTTCTGTTCCTCTCACTCTGCATCACTTCCTGGAGGTCTTTCCAGTTTGCATGGAGTCCCTCCAGTTTATTATTCCTTTGAGCACAATAGTATTCCATCACCAACATATACCATAGTTTGTTCAGTCATTCCCCAATTGATGGGCATCCCCTCATTTTCCAAGTTTTTGCCACCACAAAGAGTGCAGCTATGAATATTCTTGTACAAGTCTTTTTCCTTATTATCTCTTTGGGGATACAAACCCAGCAGGGCTAGGGCTGGATTAAAGTGTAGACAGTCTTTTAGCGCCCTTTGGGCATAGTTCCAAATTGCCCTCCAGAATGGTTGGATCAATTCACAACTCCACCAGCATTCATTACTTTCCTTTGCTGTCATGTTAGCCAATCTGCTAGGTGTGAGGTGATACCTCAGAGTTGTTTTGATTTGCATTTCTCTGATTATAAGAGATTTAGAACACTTTTTCATGTGCTTATTAATAGTTTTGATTTCTTTGACCGAAAATTGCCTATTCATGTCCCTTGCCCATTTATCAATTGGAGAATGGCTTGATTTTTTGTACAACTGGTTTATTAGCTCTTTATAAATTTGAGTAATTAGACCTTTGTCAGAGGTTTTTGTTATGAATATTTTGGTGCTTTTAAAATGATAAATAGATAGTACAGTCCCTGCCTGGAAAGAGTTGAGTACCCATTTGGAATTTTGGGTTGTCTGCCAATGTTCTGAATTGAAGTCTCTAGTTTGATATGAAGATTTACTATCTCAGACTATAAGGAACTTAGAAAAACTATTTGGGATAACAGACCATTTGGTTCACCCACAAAGTATTCTTCATTCTGAAGAGATTACAGCATTCACCACTAATATGGACAAAAGGTTATCAGTAGTTCCTTAATATGACATGGAATGTGGAGAGGAAGAAGACTAAAGTTTAATTGATGTAGACATAGTAAGGTGGCTGTTATGCTAAATTTTAACTCGTTACACTCAGCCTCCTCTTATCTTCTGGCAGTAATTAGAGAGAAATATCAGATCAGTCTTAGGAAAGTGATTTTTTAAATAATAAAGGCAACTTTTAGCTGCATTAGCATGTATGACATAATTTCTAAATTTGTGATGGAATAAAGCATTTCAGAATTGTCAGGACAGTAAGAATATACCCACTGTTACCTCGCTTCCTCTTATTGGGAAATCATTTGCTACATGGACCATTCAGCCAGAGCAGTTGCTTTCTGTTGTTGTTGTTGGAAAGGAACCATATGTAATGCTTGAGCATCCCTTCTGAATTATGAAATCTAATTCTAGGTGATGGAAAGTCAGGGAATACTAGTGTTTGACACAGTCTCTCATATTGTGTACACAAAAGTATATACTTAGGTTTATATACACATATATACCCAAAACATATATATATATATATGCACATATATATATATATATATATATATATATATATATATATATATATATATATATATATATATATATATATATATATACAATATATCTGTTGTTAGAAACTTTTATTTCCTATTATTACTTTTTATTATTTGGGGTTCCAAGGTCTTTTTTCCTAGTTAGGATGTTTTTGAGCTGATTGAAACTTCTTCTGTGGGGTATTAAAAATTTACTTAAAGTCTCAAGCATTCCTCAGATAAGTGAAAAGGGGATTAGGATTTCCCAAAGTAATTTAATTTGTTGAAGGATCCCAGTAACTCAGATCCTTTGGTTATCATTGTGACCTTTAAATCTCCCCTCTTGATTAGCCCATTGTAAACTTTGAAACTTGAGTATCAAGACTAGATCAGGCTCCAGATGAAATTTCAGGTGATAAGCTTTATTCTAGGTAGAGGAATGATGTTCTTGGAGTTGAAACCAAGTCAGGCAACTGATAGGGAATGAAATAAAATAAAATATAACTATTTACATTTGAAAGTTTAATATATATAAAATGTGAGCTTACATAATACTTACTAATTACTTTCTCTGTGTCATAGGAAATGTAGATTTAGAACTCGAAGGCATCTTAGAGGAAATCTATTCCAACCTCTTCATTTCTTGATGTGGAAAATGATGTTTTTCCTTCCTCTCCCTTCCTCCCTCTTTTTGTTCAGTCATTTCAGTTGTGTCTAACTGTTATATCTATCTATTCATCATCTTCTATCTGTCTGTATTTTTGTCTGTCTAGTTGAATCAATCAGTATTTATTAAACATTTACTATGTGCCAGGCACTATGCTAAGTGCTGGGAATATAAATACAAACAAGACAAGACAGTTAAGACAATCTCTTGCCCTGTCTCCATCCTTTTTTCTCCCCCCTCACTCTAATGTTACTGATCAATAGTGATTAGTAGAAATCCCTCACTTCTACCAATCACTATTGGCACTTTGTAATTTATAATCTAGGAGAGTTGCTTAAGGGGCCTGGAGAGATTTTGCTTGCCCAGAGTCATATATCCTGTATATGTCAGAGACAGGACTTAATATTTATATCTTCCTGTCTTCAAGTCTGGTTTCCTATCTGTTCTGCTGTACCATCTCTGCAGGACTTTTTACACTATGCCATAGTGCCATTCTCCTCTTCTTATTTCTTCTCTGAATTGTCTCATTTAAATACATTTACCTTTTTTTGTCATCTAATTGTATGGTAGTTTTTTTTTTAATTCAGTTGATCTTTTTATAGTTTTTATTGTCCAGCATGTAGGATTGAGGAAATAATCTAAAGGAAAAATGATCCACTAAAAGAAATAGCCGAACAGGATACTTTCTTTGTGATTTCTCCTCTGCTTCCGTTTTTATTTTGTCATTCTCTTTTTGCATTTTCAGGTTGGTGGCACAAAAGCTGGGGTAGTACGATTTCTTGGGGAGACAGACTTTGCCAAAGGAGAATGGTGTGGCGTGGAGTTGGATGAACCTCTTGGAAAGAACGATGGAGCAGTTGCTGGAACAAGGTTTGTTTAGTGTTCTATATATTTGAAGTATTTGAGTAGAGGTTTCACTAAATATGTATATTATAACCAAAATGGGCAAGTCTAATGCCCCCAAACTTTCTCAACAATAACATTGATTTGATTGTTCTCAATAGAATTTAAGGTATCTCTTGGATGACCCCTTCAGTAATTTCTTTTAGACCCTTTAGTAATCTTGGAAGAATCTTTTTTTTTCTTTTTTTCAGCCTAGAGCAGTATATTTTAGAACCTTTTGTAACTTTGCTGTAAATTGTGGAATCAACTTTTCACATGAGAGACCAAGGTATGACGTAAAGAGGAGGGATCTAACTTTTGCAAGAAATTAATGTAAATTGTGTGTGTGTGTGTGTGTGTATATGTATGTGTGTGTTACACATCTTTAATTTCTGTCTTTTTTAACGTATATGAACAGTAAAGGTTAGGCAATGACAGTTGTGACTTACTCAAGGTCACACAACTAGGAATTGTCTTTTTTTTTAATTTGAAAATTTTTATTTAATTAATTGATTTAGAATATTTTTCCATGATTACATGATTCATGTACTTTCCCATCCCTCTTCCCATCCCCCTTCCATAGCCAATATACAGTTCCACTGGGTTTTACACATGTAGGAAATTTCTTTATCATATTTGAACCCAGAATCTCTAGTCTCTAGGCCTGACTTCCTATCCACTGAGCCACCTAGATGCTCCCATAAATCATATATTTTTAAAACCTGCATATAACTATACCATCCTATAATCTCAGAATTCATATTCTAATATAAACTTGGGCTATTTCTGTCTAATGGGTTAGCCATACACCTGTCTTTACAATTTAGAGACCTGTTTGTAGTCAAGTTCTTTCCCCTCTGAGTACCCAGTTTTCTATATATTTAAAATAATCCCTACCTCCATCTTACAATAAAAATTAGAGGTAGAATTTGCCAAATATTGCCAAATAATGATTACTTTTGCCAAAATAATGATTACTTATTAGACGACATTAGAGATCTGTAATTTTTTCATCATGAGTTGTTCTTCTTGACAGGTGTAGTAAAAGATTTATTTTTAATTGTATATTATTGATACAAAAATAATTTATTCAGCTGGCACTACTTAGAACACATATAACTGACGTGAATGATATAGATCCTACTAGCTAAATACATTACAATATGCTATTTTGGAAATAGAAACATTGAGATAAGTTTATTCAGATATTCTGCTTTCAATATTTTGAGAAAAACACAACAGCCCCAATTTAATTAAACAGCCAACAGGTATTAACTGCCTCAGTAATTGAAATAACTAACTTTATTCATCTGTGTTTTCTGTAATTCCTCTGCCAAAGCTATGTATTTGTTTGTTTTCTTTTTTTAATGAATAGGTTATTCTGTTCTGTTCTATCCTACTAGGTTCTTCTAGAAGATTCTTCTGTTGTGTAAGAAAGCTATATCTGTGTTCATTTGTTTTACTTTTATCAAATAGCTAAAATGTCTGGTCTTTTGAATTAGACTTTATTGACTATTATTAGTCAATAAATTAGAGTATTACTATGAGTCTATCTTAGCAAATAGTGATTTGATAAAATTTTCTCAGATTCACATTTCACACACATATGTTTTCTATATTTCATAAATGAATATATGTATGTGCACATACATAGATATGTATACACAAATAGAGATAAGAGAGAGACACACACATACATACTCTGACAGACAAGGGGGAGGCAACATGATTCACATGTTTGAGTGGTACTGTGTACTGTATGATCTTAACATTGTTATACCTGTTGGTATAATTTATCTCAACCAGTATGGGGGGCGAGGATTGGGGTGGTGGTGGTAGAATGAGTGGATTATTCTAATGGTCATTCTACATAGGTGATGTAGATGAGAAAATCTGCCTGGGAATCTTAAAGACTTGGGTTTGAGTCATGCCTCTGATACACACAAGTATTCTAACCTGGGGAAGTGTCAGTGACCCAATTAACTCTTTTAAGACTCTAAGTGATAGATGAATTGCTGGTTCATATAAACAGCAGACATTTCCTCACCAGGAATTTCTTATACCAGTGAAATCACAAAACCAACAGAAATTAATAAATATACAATTGTATCTATATGTATTTTATTTTTATTTAACATTTTTGATACATCTTTTTGATTTCATTGGAATAGGGAACTTCTAATATGGAAACATCCTCTACCATTGTAAATCAGCAGCTCATCTGTAACCTACAGTCTTCGTTGTCTAGGGCATTTGGAGTTCGTGACTCACTCAGAGTTGTGCATCTATATTTGTCAGGTATAGGACTTGAATTCAGGTCTTGACTCCAAGGCTAACTGCCTTCTATCCACTACCTAATGTTTTTACTCATATTATATATTTTTGTGTATGAATATACATATACACACATATATGTTTATAGAATTTATATATATGTAATGACCATTTATACAATGTGTCACAAAAAACTCGTATTAAGTTTTAATAGTTTAACCTTGCACTAAGACTTTTTGAACATCTTGTATAATTCACATGTTTGAATGGTACTGTGTACTGTATGATCTTAACATTGTTATGCCTGTTGGTATAATTTATCTAAACAAATATGGGGCGGGGTTGGGATGTTGGTGGTAGAATGAGTGGATTATTCTAATGGTCATTCTACCTAGTAATTTAAATTCTTCTTGTTCTCTATAGGTATTTTCAGTGTCAACCCAAATATGGTTTGTTTGCTCCTGTCCATAAAGTGACAAAGATTGGCTTCCCTTCTACAACACCAGCCAAAGCCAAGGCTGCTGCTGTGAGGAAAGTGATGGCAACTCCAGGCAGCCTGAAGCGTAGCCCCTCAGCCTCTTCTCTCAGCTCCCTGAGTTCTGTGGCCTCCTCCATAAGCAGCAAGCCCAGTCGTACAGGATTAGTAAGCTCCAGTTTTCTTATTGCATGCTTTGCACCTCCCAAGCACGACAAATGCTATTTTGTCTTTTGCTTTGCTTAAACAATAGTTTGCCATGAAACCTATTAGTAGTAGATCACACATATGGTTTTATACATACAGCAAGAGTGCTAACTTTTTGAACTAAGAAATAGACTTATCATAGTCACTGCCAAACTCTCGATTTCCTTAAACCAAAATTTGTCTAGTTCTTCTGCATCTATTTAGGTAAGTGACCTCACATTGGTGGGTGGTTTCTATGAGCAATTTGGACAAACTAAGAATGGAAATTGAAGAGATTTTCTTTTTTTGCAATTTTTTTTCCTTTAACACTTTAAGAAAAAATATTTTGAATACAAATTTTGAGAATTCTAATATTTCATTATACTAAAAATTCTTATTATGAGAAATGTTCCTGGCTTGAGTAAAAAGAAACTGAATTAGTTTTCATGTTCTTTGGGGATTAAATAAAAATCTTGTGTTTTTTAATAAGGACATTTAAAAAATAGAAACATTAAAGTTAGAGTACGCAAGTACCCACCCTGATCATAAATGCAGCAGCTAATATTAAAGAACCATAGTATATAAATCATATAAAGCAGTAATTGTGAATTAACTTTTCCTTTGATCCTTGTCCTTAAGTTTGGAACCAAAAAGGTGATGCCAGCTACTGGCCTCTTTTAAAATGACAGAGTAGTCTTAGTGACTCAGACTGTGCTTGATTTGTTTCCATTGTAATGGTGGATTAGAGGTTAGGATTTAAGATATTAATTGAAGAAGATTTTGTAGATGAATATCTTAAATTTGGACCATGAAGTAGAAGAGAGGCTACATAGTTTGTTTAGATGTTGTACTATGTACGTTCTGCCTGTCTTCAGAGTCTTCGTCAGCCAAAGCAATAATACTACTTTCTTTTGTCAAAAAACTTAGTTGTTTTGGTGGCATCTAGAAAGAAAATCTACATCTCTATAAGAAGATTGTTGCAATTTGCGGGCAAGTTGGGGAGTACTAAAAACTCTGAAATGCCAAAAAAGCAATCTCTACTTTTGACAGAACTGGGAATAGCTAACACTAATAAAGAAATCGAACCTGCTTAGATAAATTTAGGTAGATTACAGAAAATGTTCATGATAGTGTCTAGGAATTTTTTATTTTGCCATGTTTCTCAGGACACAGGTTAATTATTAGTAAAAAAATTTTTTTCTATTAGATTTTCTTACTCTTTTTTTAGTTCCAAATTTTCTCTCTCTCCTCTCCAAACTTTGAAATGGCTAGAAAAGCAGAAACTATTACCAGTATGTATAGTTGTACAAAACAAATTTCCATAGCAGCCATGTTTTTAAAAAGGGCTAGAAACAAAAGAGAAAGAAATTCTTTTCAGTCTGTACTCTTGAGTCCATCAGCTTTATTTTTGGAGGTGAAGAGTATGTGTGCTTCTTTATGAATCCTTTAGAATTATGATGGGTGAAAAAAAGCAGAATTACTCTAGATTTTATGCCTCAATCCTTATCTCTTTGCTGTCTCAGAACAGTGGGGACAGTCTTTCTAGTAATGAAATTTCTAAATGTTGAGTTGAGCTTTCTTTCATTTTAAGGAAGATGATTTGGTGTGCATCCTAGAGGAGAATGTCTAAAGGATTTGTTTTAATTTTTTAAAGTCATCTTCAAGTCAATTAAACAGCAAAAAAGGTAGTGACATTTATTTTGTTATCCTGAAACATGTATTTTGGAAGCAGGCATGAAAATTATTCATAACATAGTAGAAATATTTCACAATTAGAATTTGACTGAGTCCTTATTCAGAATAAAAACAATGAGATATAATCAAATTCTTTTTCTCGTTGGCATCAAATTGCCTAATTATTGAAATAAGCAAGACACATGTACTCATCATAACTACCCTTCATATGAAGACCCATAGCTTTATGGAGAGAAGAAAATTTGATTTTAAAGATTGCACAAGGTAGAAATCTAAAGATGAACACATCCCAAGACAAAAGATGACTGTTAAGAATTCTGCTGGGACCTACAATCTAGCTTGGAAGCTTACTTTTGTACAGGAATTCACTTCTAGTCTTCTGCTAACTGGTTTTTTTCCCCTCAAAAGGAAAGGGACAAGAACTCTAAGACTTAAAAAAAAGTGGATTCAAGGACTTGAATTTTTTTTCCTTTTACATTTTTGAAGGTTGATATAGTTCTTCTTCTGGTCTTTTTAGGGTACTTTGAAGACACTTGGCACTTAGGTCCCACCAAATCTGTGTTTCTGAGTACATGGTGTCTTTGAATATTTTTTTAAAAAAACTATTGACAAAACCTCATGATTTAAGCCTGGTTAATCACCTGAAGAAGGGGTCTGCAACAACATGGGGGAGCTATTTGGTAACTAAATGGCATTTGCAGCCCTCAAGAAGTTGGATAAAGAATGTATTCAAACTCAAGATTGTGGATCAAGGAAAAATGTAGAAGGCACATTCAAATTCTCCAAACATAAGAATATTTGTACATCTAGCTCAAGCTCAGGCCGAAGTGGAATTAAACAAGACTAGTTCAGATGGTCCCACAGTTGTTTCCTGATCTCTCACTCATCTGTCCTATAGATTGAGGTCGTGGTCACTTCGTAACCCAGCCATGTGGCATAATCTTCATCAGATCTCCTACTTGACTTGAGTAATCCCAATTACCAGGCATGTTGGCTCTTTGTCCTCAGAGTGCTTGATCTGAAATGAAATTTATAAATACAGACCATATACTTGCTCTCTACTTTATTGAAAAATTTCTTCAGTTAGTTATTGGGCATGTCTAAGAGGTAGGAGGCACTTGTGCTTGGCCAAGGGGACGCCTATTGTGCATGTACCGCTCAATGTCTGCCACTTCAATGGCAGAGCCTCTATAATGGCATTGCCTTCACTTTTTTAACTTTACTTTGCAGTTGACTGAAACTTCTTCAAGATATGCCAGGAAGATCTCCGGCACCACTGCCCTCCAAGAGGCTCTGAAGGAGAAGCAGCAGCACATCGAACAGCTGCTGGCTGAGAGGGACCTAGAGAGGGCGGAGGTGGCAAAAGCAACAAGCCATGTGGGGGAAATAGAGCAGGAACTAGCTCTGGCTCGGGATGGACATGATCAGGTGAAGTCTGGGCACTGAGGTCTCTTGGCAGAGCTGATAATCCCCAAGTTGAGTCAAGAGGTAGAAGGTATACTTCATGCCCAGAGTCAGTGAATTATTTTTGAGAGTTGTGGAGATTTTACTGTAAATTCTGCTGTCACTTGTGTTTGGAAGCTGTAGCTTTTGGTGGAAAAGTTTTTGTCTCTTGGGCCACCATTTGCCAACCATTTCATATTTTGTTGTCATTTGTTTTAGGTTAGTTTGTATGTAGTAGGATAGGCATGTCATCTTTAAAAAAAAAACCAACAACCTTCCCAGGAATCACATATATAATTTCATAGATATTCTTTTAAGTGTTTTGGCTTGAGAGAGAATTGCTTGATCTCCCCATACCTTCTGAGGTAAGGTTAGGTCTTTCAAATGGGAATAATAATGTAGACACAGCTCCCAGGAAGAATAATTTATTTATGATCATAAAGCATTTTTAAAATAAGATTTTAGAATTGAAGGCTAACAATTTAGTTATAATTTTATAGTGTGGTATATTTATACCAGAAACAGCCTGTTTACCAATATTTTTGCCTTTGCTAGCATGTCCTGGAAATGGAAACAAAGATGGACCAGCTTCGAGCTATGGTGGAAGCTGCTGATAGGGAGAAGGTGGAGCTTCTCAACCAACTAGAGGAAGAGAAAAGGTGATCCCAAACTGCTATGCATAACTATGGCTTTTTTTTTTTTTAAGCTGAGAGTTATCTGAAGCATTCTTACTATTACAACCTTTTTGGTTACCAACATTGTTGCCAGAGGAATGAAAATATTTGTTCAGTAGAAATCTTGCTACCTTGCCTCTGTGTGATGTGCATTAGTTCTTCATTTGGGCCTTTCGAAGCTTGAAATTAATCAAACTTCTCTTAACCCTTCTTAATTAAGCATATGACCTTAAGGTTGCCATATGCCCTAGGTAGAACTTTAACGCTGAATGATGGTCAGACTGACCTACTGTCAAGAGTTCAAGTATTTATTAAACATTTTTGCTGTATCTTGTACTCTACCTAGTTTTGTTAGTGAGTTAAAGATATATAGAATATGGTCCTTGCAGTTGAGGAGTTCAATTTTATTGGTAAAATGACACTAGAACTCTATAAGGAAGTATATATAATCTAGACCCTATTGTGTTCAAAAGAGGATCCCAAGATTGGTTTGAACAGTGCTCTGGATAATAATAATCTTTCCTCTTCTGTTATTAAGCGCTACTCTCTGTTCGATAGTACCTTCTTATACCAACAAGTGTTTATTGAATACTACTTGCCTAGGACTGTGACAGGTTGTGTGGGATGCAAAAGAAGAGCTTATAATATCATTAAGATACAAAAGCTTCAATCATTTAATCAATAAATATTAATTAAGCATCACCTACATGCCAGACTCTGTGCTAGGCACTAAGTATATAAAGAAAAAATAAAACTGTCCCCAAGGAACTTTCATTCTACTGAGGGATATAGTATGTCAATAAATAATAAATATTTATTAAGCACCTATTTGCTATGTGCTGGGCATTGTGTGTGTATAAGCATATATAAAATAAATACAAGGGTAATTGATGGGGATGCACTAGCTTCTGGGTCCATCAGGTAAAGCCCTGTGTGAGAGGGAGTACTTGAGCTGAATTTTGAAGGAAATCCAAAATTCTAAGAGTTGCATATGAGGAGAACATAGAAGACTTGTCCATGTAAAAGCAAGCAGGTGAGGCACAAAAGTGGATCCTAGAGTGCACTGAGGAGAGAAATGTTTACTAAGCCTGGAAAGGCACATTTATCAGGATTATTCAGGATTTTAATACAAAGCTGGGGGAGTGGGCTTTCGTGTTCTATGTAGCACTTGGAGGTTTGCCAAGCTCTTTTACTTATGTTTCCTTGTTTGATCATCATCACAACCGTAGGAAGTAGATGCTGTTGTTACTATTCTCATCTTAAAGATGGTTCAGCTGAGGCTGAGAGAGGTGACATGACTTGCCCCAGGATTATAACAGTCAGTAAGTCTCTGAGTCTGGTTTTGGACTTGTCATCTAACTCCAGCACTGTTCTCTGTCACCCAGCTGCTTTCCTATGAAGATTCTGCAGATATCTTGCTAAGCTTAGACCATTAAGCTGAATCTAATAAAATTATATTTATCCCTATCATCATTATAAGTACAAGATAGGAGTGTAGCTAAAAAGCAGTTAGTCTAAAAAGGATTAAGGCAAATTCTATGTGATTCAACTACAATGCTATCTACAAGAAATTACTGTCCAATATGAGATAGTGTTGAGCAGCAGTAGGAGAGAAGAGATGGTTCCATCATAAATAACTATTCAATTCTATCATAAATAACCACATGGATAAGCTGAAAATTGTCTAGAGAAAGACAGTCATAATGATGAAAGGCTACAATCTCCTAGAATCCTTCTGGTGGGCCGCAAGTAAACAAGAAATGGCTTTGGATGTTTCTAGCACCAATCTTTGAAGAATAAGAGGGGAATCTGTTTCTCTTGAATGCCAAATTCCTAGTAAAATTTTCATCCATCCCTCTGTGTGCTGCCATCCTGCAGGTTGCCAGGCAACCCAAATGTTCCCCTGCAGACAAATATGCAGTTAGTTCAAGAGTAATTTGCTGCTGTGGAAATATGATTTAAGCTAGGGAAGGTTATAGTTTAGTTTTTTTTTTTTAATTCTGGTTTTCTTAAACAATTTGTTGCTTTTGCTGCCAGTATTATGGGTTTGAAATGCTTTGTATATATTTGTTGTGTTTACATACGTATGTATGTTTGCTTTCTTTGTAAATTTTCCTATGAAATGTGAATCTTGTACATTTCTGGAGTTTATATTCAGAAGACTTAATACTCACCATTGGTTTTTTTTTTTCTTACTACCACAGTATTTACCACTGTTGTTTACAGCCCCTTCTCACTATTTTGGAACCAAGACCCATGGTCCCCAAATAACTCAGTCTGGAACCAGGGTTTCCTTAACAATCCTCAATGCCTCATAACTTCTTTTGAACTATGCCCTTTTGTCATTGATGTTTTAGATTAAATAATACCTAGTTCTCCACCTAGAACCTGTGTGGTAATCCTAGAAAGTAAAGGAAACCATTTTGGTAAGGTCTTTCTCTGTGGCAATACAGACCTAGCCTTTGTTGTTTACTACTACTTTGTCTAGGTCTATTGTAGGTATGATGGCTTTTTTTTTTGTCCCATTCTTCATGTCATTAACCTTTCTGTATTTTGGATATCAAATTAAGACTTGTATAGTAAGAAATGTCATTGCTCTGTATCTTTCCTAAGGCAAATATTTCCATTTTCCTTATCCTCTGAGCATCTGTTAAATCTATGAAGGTACCAGTGAGCTGATGAGTTTTGTGAAGACAGGCTTATTTCTTGGTTTATTTCTCAACTTCTTTGGTTTTTCATCCCACAGGAAGGTTGAAGACCTTCAGTTCAGGGTGGAAGAGGAATCTATTACCAAAGGCGATCTTGAGGTAAAACCCCTCCAACTTCCTAAAAGCTCCTATGGGAAATAAGGTAGAGAAAGAACCCTAGGTGGAAAAATTATATCATGCCCAGAATCTGACCAGTAGGAAAAGGAATTTGTAAGAATGAGACATCTACAAGGTATGCCCTAGAACTGATGGCCTGACGAGTGATTGTGCAGGTCTACTGGGCAGGGCTAGGTGGCTGGCACTTGAGGTGATGGTCTTTGCTTAGAAGATGGCTACAAGGGCCTTGATGACAGCCCTAAAAGAAAATCCTCTGTTGTTTTCTCATGTTCCAAAATGAAAATCTCAGACAGTTTTAATCAAGTCACAAATGGAGCAATTTGTTCTCTAGTTAGAGACATTTGTGTGTGTGTGCACGCACACATGCATGTGCACATACACATGCATTTCTTTCATAGTCACATTTTTTCCCTCACTTGTGTTTCTTTTCCTTCGTGATTCTGGACAGAATTAGGTAGTTTGTACCAGATGTAAACTTAGGTTATCATAAGAATTGTTCTTAACATTTTAGGAACAAACATGCTAGCATTTCTCTTTTCTCAAGAGCTTTTATTTTTTTTTATTATTTTTAAAAAGAGTACAAAGCATAAAACTAAGTATATTGCATTAACTTCTTTTTCTTTGGTTTGCAATCTATGACATTGCATGTTTTGAATTCATGAAGAATTAGTGACCCTTGGCTTTATCTAGCTCTTTAAAGCATGATATTCATGCTACGATTTTTTCAAGTGATGCTTTGAATTGAGTGAATTGACATTTCTGTAACTACTGCTAGATTTCCAATCAGGAGAACTTGGATTGAAAATGCTGGACTTCTTTCAGATTGATTTGAACACTTTTATCTGTAACATTATTTTTTGATATTGTTCTATTGTTTTCAATACATAAAGAATATAGATTTGAGCCAAATTGGAAATCTAAGATTACATACTGCCCAAGTAGACCATAAAAGAAACGGACGCTCTTTTCCATTGAACATAAGCTTATTGAACTAAGAAGAGGGCCCCTTTCATTGTGTTAGTTTTGGGGACCCAGCTGGACCTTAGACTTCTATTACTGTTTAGGTATCAGTAATGTATAACAACTGTCTTCTTTGTACGTTTCACATTCACTCATTTCTTTAGTTGTACTTTATGTTATTCTTTCTGATTAGAAAATACCTTCAACCTCCCCAGAAAGTTCATGCTTTCATCCAGTTTATAAAAATATATCATGTTTAAAAAACTAGTATTCTGCCTAAATGCCTATATCTGCACTTCACCAATAATATGTTCAGTAGTTGTAGTCAATCTTTTTTTGCTATTTGTTGAAACTTTAATCAAATGTTGAATGAAATTAGTTGAAAAGTTTTTTGTTCTTTATAATTTTATTTTTTTTTTTACTGATAGCGAAAGAGCCAGATATCTGAAGATCCTGAGAATGTAAGAGGGCACTTAACCTGTGTGGAGATTTTCCTTGTTAACACAGATTGTGTACAGTTAAAATGCTTATTTATATCTCAAATACTAACTGCAATTTGTCCTCAGAACCTTGACTATAATATTTCTGTGCATGTGTTATTCCAGAGCAATTATATTTATATTCAGAAGAAAATGTATGTAGTGACTAAATTCTCTAAGATGGGCAATTGAGGAGAATATTTTCATCTTTAATAGAGACCTTAGGTCTGGCCTTCAAAAGTTTAATTTTATTTGGTATTTTTTACAGTATCATGAAAGAAATGATGACCTCCTGAAGCTTGAAATATGTTTGGTGGGAAAATAATAGGAGCATAAGGGCAAGTTTAGATCAGTTTTCCAAGCCTTATGAATCTTCTTTCCTATGTACAGTAATAAGGATTTACAAAATTCTTACTAGTATTATCCTTTCTTGGAGCTCCCACTACTGGTCAGTGTCTACTAGTACATTTAGCAGTCATGGAATCCAAGTTTGCACTTGGAAACAAATTGTGTGTTCCTCATTTCATAAACTGCTCAGGGGAAAACATTCTCCAGAGAAAACATACATTCAGCATTTTCATTGTTGTGCACAATTTTAACTTTGATTTGCATGTATTGAGGTGATTTTTCTGGAGTGGCAAAGCTATTTTGTGTGTGTGTGTGTGTGTGTTTCCTAAAATAGTAAAATATAATTCTTACTGGACTGAACTCAAAAATATTGCTTCATTTTTTCATATATGTATTTTGCTAGCTGTAACAACAAAAGTAATGAAATCCCAAAACTCTTATTTTGATTAGTCTTGTGCAGATAATTAGGTTAAACCAAAGGTTCACTTTTCTCTACTTACCCACCCTTGGAAATATAGAAAACTCATATTGACCTTGAACTTCTGAAAGATTCCTTTTTGTGAAGCTCCTTTAGTGATCTGGGTCTCTTTTCTCCTGAAACAGGCTTTTGCTACATATGGGTGCTAATCTGCATGGGATCTGCTTTTTCTTGTGTGCTCTTCTCCTAGCCCTTGCTTTTCTTTTTGACTTCCTGTTAAAGACTTTTCCCTTGAGATATTTTGTCATCTTTCAAGGAAACAAAAATTTGAGAGAGAGTTCTTTAGTCATTCAGTTGTTTGGTACATTTTAAATAGATGTATCCTTGTTGAGACTATGCTTTCCCTGATGCTCTTTGTCTCAATGTAACCTACAGGATAAACATATGTCCTGTTAAGGTAAATTATCAGAATTTTTATAGGGAAAAGAGTAGAATATGATGGGTCCTTGATCTTCACATGGTAGTCATTACCTCTTTACCCAGAGATTTTGACTCAATTCAGCAAAAATCTTAACAATTAGAGCTGAAAAACAATGTAATAGTGTGCTTTGTCAGAGTTGAACTGGATAGCCTTTAAAGGTTCTATGATTCTGGATCACTTAAATCAGTATCAAGTGATTAAAAAGAGATGGTATGGTATTGTTTGCCCTCTGCTTCTAGTTTGGAGTTCAATGTTAAGGCTGTATTTCAGCTTTCTGAGCACCTTTTGTCTATAGGATGCTTTCTCTGGGGAAGCAATTTTAGTCATATGTAACAAAGGCATATATGAGATTGAAGACCATCCAGTTCTTAAATTTGAATCAGATTTGGTCATCATGCTGAAAGCAAAATGAAAATTTTCCCCTCATCCTTTTAAAAAATTTCTTTAATATCATTTGAAGATCCAAAAGTAAAAAATTCCCACTGAATCAAATGAGTTGTTTAAATTTTTTTTAACATTTTTTATTCGAGTTAAACTTCACAACCATATCAATAGCATTACTATGTTCACTAGTTCCAGGGACTCAGATTGGCCTATCAATTTAGCTTTGCTGTGTACTTAGATACAAGTAGTTGGTGACTGCTAAGAAGAGTAGCCCATGTGTCTATATTAAGTCAATTGCTCCATCAGCTGATTATTATATTCCATTTTTATGTAGAGAAAATGGGTTGAGCAAAGAACATTCTTGGATTAGTAAGAAATATAATAGATTGGTTAAAATTCTGTCTCATTCAAATCAGCTCAAATCTCTGGTCTTCCTTTTTATTGGAGGTCTTCAAGAAGAGGCTGAATGACTTGATATTGGTTATAATGGGGATTCCTTTCTGGGTAAAACTGACCTTGATCCTGCTAAATTCTTTGTTTCCATGAATCATATTTAGCTTTCTAAGTAAGCTAAATACATGATAATGGAAAGTAAAATTTGTGAATTTGTAAAGATGAATTCCTGATTTTTCTATTCAATTTCCTCATTTTTTGCCTACAGACTATTCTTTCCCCTTGGGAGAGAAGTAGAAAGAACTTTTCCCAATTTTAGCAATATTATTTTTCCTTATTAAATCCACTTGATATGTCTCATACCTACCTAGGCAGCGAATATAGAATATAATCCCTAATGATTTTTATTATATTTTCATTTGACTAGGAAGAAGGGTCTCTGAGGATATACAGATATACTCTTTGAACGAAATAGGAAGTTGTGATTCCTATCTTCTGTGCACTATAGGTGGGAAAACCAGTTGTTAAGGATTCCATGTCTTCCCACCTCAGCAGATACTACTCATGTTATGACCCTCCTTTCTGAATACCATTAAGAAATGATATCTTCTTCCTCAGTCATGTCAGATTGTTTTTTAAATTTGAGGGTCTACCTGCTCTAAGTCCTCAGTAAGATCTCAAGAGTAATTAATTTTAACACAAGTTAGTACTATAAATAGTGCCTTCAAAGAGTCTGTATGCATACATATATGTCAGATATTTACATATCAGGGAACAGGGGTGACCATAGCTTAGAGAAATATTAACTAATCTAATTTGTGCTGATAAATTTCACTTACTTATCAATGTAACTCGTGTTTGGCTGCATGTATCTGACCTTCTCCATCTTGCCTCATGTGCTTTATTTCTTTTTTCTTATTCTCCACCTCATTCCATATACCCTGCTCACCTACCATGCCATATCTACAGCCTACTTTCTCATCCCCAATTTCTTCATCTCAGCCCCCTTCTCTATCCTTTCTGCTCATTGGGGGGGGGGGCAAAAAAAATACTGGTGGCTCTGCCTGCATGCCGCTCTCTCTTCTTGTGCTGGCATGTGATGGTGGCACTTTTGTGTTCTCTTCCTCTTCCTTTTTACTAACAGACGCAGACCAAACTGGAGCATGCCCGCATTAAGGAGCTTGAACAAAGCCTGCTCTTTGAAAAGACCAAAGCTGACAAACTCCAGAGGGAGTTAGAAGACACTAGGGTAATGGTTTTCACTATTTAATGGAAAGAGACCCCATGGTTGAATTGTGGACATTTAGGGGCCTTGTGCTTTGTCATTAGCATGACCCCTGTCCCAGTGGTTTAACTTAAGTTTGGCCCTGGTATTGTTCAGATGCTCAGGAGCTTAGAATGACCCATAGTTCTAAGGTGTTCTCACATTAGTCTCCAAAAATGTTAACTGCTCTTTTTTATACAAATTGAGTTAAGAAATAATACAACCCATATGTACATTAAAAAAAAAAAACAACAGGATTGGTTGTGCTGCAAATTAAAAGTTTGTAACTTGAGCCAACCAATCACTTATCCTTTTTCTCTCATTTTTGTAGAGATTGGACTTTCATGGGCCTTTTTCGTTTTGCTATTTTAGGCTTTGGCTTTTTCCCTGCCTTCTTCCCTGTTCTTTGGCGGGAAGTG
>NC_077229.1:46267488-46292488 GCF_027887165.1 Monodelphis domestica | reverse complement strand
GCCCATTCTTACATGCTAGAGGTAAGCATCCCCCTCTAACTCACTGATATGTTTGAGGCCTGTCAGTTAGTTACCCTCAACCTGGTTTTGCCTGTCTGCCAAAACAGTTTTTCTAAAATGTGGCTGCTGCACTGGCTAGTTTAGAAGTATGGGCTTATGTTTTCTTTGAGGAGAGGTAGCTGGCTTCCAGAATTAAAGTATAGGCTGGTCAGGTAGGTAACCTCTAATTCTTGACCAATAAACTATAATCTCTCAACTTCCATGAAGCCCAAAGGGTTCAAGAGCAAAGCATTCATTTGGTGTATTGGAAAGAAGCCAGATCTGGGAGTCAATAGATTTCACAATTCCAGATAGGGAAGGTGGAGTTGTCTGAAAAGAATGTGAGGATCTTAGTGGACTGCAAGCTCAATATGGGAAGCACTGGGCTTGGAGTCAGGAAGATCCGAATTCAAATCCAGTCTCAGACATATACTACCTGTATGACTGTGCAAGTCATGTAACTTCCTTTTGTCTTAATCCACTGGAGAAAGAAATAGCAGACTGCTCCAATATCTTTGTCAATATTGAGTCATAAAGATTTGGATACAACTGAACAATAATAGCGATAACAAATTCATGATGAGTAAATAGTTTGATTTGTTAGCAAAGAGACCTGATATGATTGATCTGGGGCTATAGTGAGGAGAGCTATAATAAACAAAGAGGGGTGAGTCCCTAACTTCCACTCTAGCTAGACTATACATGGAGTATCAGGTTTGGTTCTAAATGCCCTTTTAGGAAGGACTGGTAATCTGGAAAGCAGATAAAAGAGTAGTCAGGAGAGTAAAGGACCACAAGTTCATGCCATATGCGTGAATTCCCAGAAGATAGAAAGTTGTCCTACTTGACTGGTATGTTAATCATCTCAAGTTACATGACTAGTTAATAATACATCTGTAAGCATTTATTAAGCCCTTTTGTGCCAGGTACCATGCTAAGTTCTGGGGATATGTAGGGAAATATTTTATTATATTTTTAGGAAAACTTTATTAATATTATTGAACCTAGTTTTATGAGGCTAGAAAATTATCTAACCCCAAAATTGCAGTGGTCAAGCTGACCTCAGAGACCTCCAGGAAGTTCCATAACTGTAAGGAATTTCTATCCCACCCAGTGCTTGTTTTGGGTTCATTCAGGAATTGTTTGAGTCCACCCAAACCTTGTGTTTTGGTTTCCCCAATTCATAATGACTTACCTGCTGATACATATCTCCAAACAACCTTCTCTTACCTATCAGACAAATAAATGTCCTGATGCCTTTGCCTGAACTCTAAATGAAGTAACCTGACAAAGATTCCAGGAAGAAGCCATACCTTTCCAACTTTCTCCCCTACCAAAAACCTAATAATTTTTTTCTAAAACTTTCAGATTTTGAAGCTCATTTTCTTTTTTAAAATTCTTATTATAAAGATATTTTATTTTACCAATTACATATAATAACAAATTTCCACATAAGTTTTCTGAAATTAAATGATCTAAATTGCCTCCCTCCCTCCCTCCTGAAGCTGACCAGCAATTTGATCTGTGTTATACATGTATTATCATGCAAAATATACCTCCATATGGTTCATTTTTTAAGAGAATAATCGTATAAAACCCAAGTCCCAAAATGAAAACCCAAATAAATTAAAGTGAAAAATCATATGCTTTGCTCTGAATTCCAACTCCATAGTTCTGAGGTTCATTTCAATGACAGACAAATGAATGATTGAGGAGCTCATAGTATAATGGGGGAGACAATATGGAAGTTCATTATGTTCAAATAAGGTATAGAAAAAGATATATTGGAAATTACCAATAGAGAGAAGGCATTAGATTAAAAAAAAAACAACCCTTATCTTCACTCTTAGAATCAATACTGTGTGTTGGTTGCAAGGCAGAAAAGCAGTAAGGACTGGGCAATGGGGGTTAAGTGACTTACCCAGGATCCCACATTTTGTATGGATTCTTTTTCTTTCTTTTTTTTTTAACTCTTATCTTCCATCTTAGAATTGGTATCAAGTATTAGTTCCAAAGCAGAAGAGTGGTAAGGGCTAGATAATGGGGTTTAAGTGACTTGACCAGGATCACACAGCTGGGAAGTGTCTGAGGCCAGCTTTGAACCTAGGATCTCCCATCTCCAAGGCCTGAGTCTCAATCCACTGAGCTACCTAGTTGCTGCCAAGGTATTAGATTTAAGGGGGATTAGGAAAGGCTTTTTGCAAAAGGAAGGATTTTAGTTGAGACTTGAAGGAAGCCAGAAAAGCAACTGTCAAGATTTGTTATAAGAGAACATTTCGTACTCAAGCACAGGAGTCAAAGGGAATTGACCATCTACTTTTACAATTGTGAAAGAAATCTCTTTAGACAAAACTGCCAGATCTCTTACTCAAAGACAGCCAGGAGTTGTTTGTTATATCAGTGGATGAGACCAAATGCTTTAGTGTGTCCATATATAGTTTATTATACTTTATTTCTCCTTCAGTATCAGCTGGAGACTTTCTAATCCGAGGCAGCCTGGTGGTTGAAGGATAAGTCCATCAAGATGTAGCAAAATAATTGTGGCTCCCATTTTCTTCCTCCATAGAACTAGGAGCAAGGAGTGTTTCAACTCTCTCACATGTACTAGTGAGCCAGGGGAATGAATGAAATTGCCACCATTCAGCCAGTGAGTTTGTGTCCTCAGGAGGGATGCAGGTCTCTGTGAAAGCTAGAGGATGTACGGAATGGGAAAAGAAAAGATTTAAGATGAAAATAAATGTGTTGTGATGGAGCAGACACTCCAGAGAGAACAGCGAAATGATGGGTAGCTTCTGAGTGAGATATCGAAAGGGTTGGGTTGAAGGAAATGTGAATAAGAGATTGGTCGATGGGAGATGGAAAACTGGTTTGTCTAATGATCACCATAACTGGTCTCAGTGGAATCGTCTCAGGGCCTTGGGCAGCTCAGGGAAGGGGACAAGATGGGGAAGCTGTGGATATGGTGTCACCCTCCTCTCCCCTCAGGCAGAAGATGTGATGGAATGGGTTTCTCCTCTTCTCCTAGAAGACAGGAAACATGGTGCAATGGAATGTTTTCTCCCCCTTCCACCAAGGTAGTAGTAGAGCTAGGACCAGAACATGATTAAATTTGGAGTTGGAAGGATTATGGAGCCCATCCAGTCCAACCTGAAACTGAATAAGGATCCCTTCCATAGCATTCCTGATGGACGGCCATCCAGCCTTGGCCGAAAGACAAAGTGCTGAGGAAGTCACATCCTTTTTTTTTTTTAAACCCTTACCTTCTGTCTTGGAGTCAATTCTGTGTATTGGTTCCAAGGCAGAAGAGTGGTAAGGGCTAGGCAATGGGGGTCAAGTGACTTGCCCAGGGTCACACAGCTAGGAAGTGGCTGAGGTCAGATTTGAACCTAGGACCTCCCGTCTCTAGGCCTGGTTCTCAATCCACTGAGCTACCCAGCTGCCCCCTTGTCACATCCTTTTGAAGCAATCCATTCCACATCTTGGACCAATTGAATGGTTGGGAAGTTTTCTCCTTGCATGAAACTGAAATGTGCCCTGGAAGCTGTTCTTCATTATTCCTGTTACTTCTCTCTTGGAGCCAAGCAGAACAACTAGCACTTTTATAGTCTTAAAAAAAAATCTGCAAAGTTCTTAACTTCCATTGCTTCACCCCAGCCTTGTACCAACCCTTGGAGCTGGTACTATTGTTCCCAATTTACAGATGAGAAAACTGAGAGGTCAAGTCATACAGCTAGAACCCATATCTTAGGATCAAAGAATCATAAAATCTAGAGCTGGACGAGAACTTGGGGTCCCTCAAATTCAACCCCTTAGTTTTCCAGATGGGCAACAGAGGCCCCAAGACTCTTGAGCCAAAGTCTCAGTCACAGGAGGCCTCTTTCCTTGGTGACTTCTCCATGTTTCCACTCTACCTCATTGATTATAGGCAATAATGAATGCTCTGAGTTGGGGTCATTCAGCAAATCACCCTTCCTGCATAAAGAAAATTAGAAGATGTTTATTAACTAAGTCTGAACAGGCCTGGACATTCCCCAAGGTGCAGCGGTTTGTTGGGGTTGGTGATGCCCTGTGCACTCTGGTTAAAGCTAGAAATGTAGATGGAGTTTGGAATTCCTGTGAAAAGCAAGCCTGGGAGAGAGCATTCCAGGAGCCTCAGTCTCCTCTCCACTCCTTCCTTCCCCTTAGGTAGAAAAAGGGTCCTGGAAATTTTTAAAGACCAGAAGATTTGGAGTTTCCCTTCTTCTTTCCATAATCATAGCAGCAATGCCAAAACAGATGAAAAGAGAGTTTGCATCTGGGCTAGATGAGAGGCTCTACCAAGAGAAGCCTAGGGACAGCTGGGTGGCTCAGTGGATTGAGAGCCAGGCCTAGAGATGGGAGATCCTGGGTTCAAATCTGGCCTCAGACACTTCCTAGCTGTGTGACCCTGGGCAAGTCGTTTGACCCTCATTGCCTAGCCCTTACCACTCTTCTGCCTTGGAACTAATGCACAGTATTGATTTTTAAGACAAGGTAAAGTTTTAAAAAAGAAAGAAAGAGAGAAAAAAAGTATACTATGCCTAAAAAGGAACACATTGAAGACATCAAACAGAAGGACTTCCAGGAGCTGTGCTCACGCTTTGTCAGAGGCATTCTCTAAGATTGAATCCACTTTCCCTTGGTTAATTTGTTTGTAGATGTTGGGAGAAGAGGGATGCTTTTTATTGACTGTACCATTAATTAAGTAAATTTCTATCCTTTCTAAAGGTAACTAAATCTGGATAATTGACATGAACTGATTATGATGGGAAGAGAGCACCCCGGTGGGGGTTTAGACATTTGGAACTGTGACCTATACATTTGGAAATTTCCCTAGGGTATCTAGGTGGCTCAGTGGATAGAGAACCCAGCCTGGATATGGGAGGTCCTGGGTTCAAATCTGGCCTCAGAGACGTCCTAGCTGTGTGACCTTGGGCAAGTCACTTAACCCCCATTGCCTAGCCCTAACCACTCTTCTGCCTTGGAACTAATACTTAGTATTAATTCTAAGATGGAAGGTAAGGGTTTAAAAAAAGAAAAAACATCTCCTAATACCTCTAGCCTCAGAGCTATCCCTAGATTCTAAAGGGTTAAGTAACCACTGAGCTCTGGGCACCCAGACTATTGGTACAAGTAGGACTTGGGATGACTGCCATAGCTCACGTGCAGTGACACGAAGCTTCCATGTTTACAAAGCACTTGGTTCAGTCCTGCACAGCAGGTACTCTGGGGGGAGATGACTGAGACACAGATGAACTGACTTTCCCAGGAAAAAGCCAGCCAAAGGCTAAGCCAGAATTCCGCTCAGCTCTTTGAGTGCGAGGCTGAGTCCCAGACATTTCCCTGGACTTCTTACACATCCAACTTAAAGAGGGAAAAGATGGAAAAGGCCATCATGGAATGCTTCCAACTGTCCTGAAGCCTGTCCTCTCCTATGTTTGTTCGCCCGGAGGCTCCCCAAACAGCCCCAAGGTTCTCTGGCTTGGGGAAAAGAGGGAAGGGACCCCAAATCTGAGGTCAGAGGGGGAGAATTCCAGAAAACCAAGCCCCCTTCCAGTACCTGGTGTAGGAAAAAGAAGCAAAACCATAGAAGGGAATGCAAACGGGGCAGAGAATGTTGGAAAAGCTAAAGTAGAGGAGAAAATCTGAGAGGCTGAATAAAAGCACATGGGACCTCATCTCTTTGACATTCTTTTTTAATCCTTACCTTCCATCTTAGAATCAATTCTGTGTATTGGCTCCAAGGCTGAAGAGCACTAGAGGTTTGGAAATGGGGATCAAATGACTTGCCCAGGGTCACACAGTGTAAAGATTAAAATTTATGGAATATGGGGAGACTGAGGCAGGTAGAAATTAGTTTCTCTCTGCAAGGAGTATTATATTTTTTAGAGGTTTATTAAAGTTAAGGATTAAAAGAAAATACAGGATAAGAAAAAACACGTGTCTAGGCCAGAGGCCTAGACCTCACCTACATTATGGAAAGAGCCGTGTCTGCTCCAAAACGGAAGTCCAAAAAGAGCCAAGCCCCTTCAAAAGCCTTTGAATCAACTTAAATACCTTCTCGATCTCGGCCCAGGTGAGATTACAAGGCATTCTGGGGAAGTGGAGCAAAGGCTCATGGGGATTGTAGTCCTGTATTCAAGTCTATTTTTTACATTCCCCCCCTTTGATCATTTGCAAAAAATTAATTTTTTTCCAAAGGATCATGAAAACATAATCAATTTAAAGATTACAATAATTGAGGATAAGAGAAAGAAAAGAATAAAACCAAGAATTACTGGACGCATTGACAGAAAGCCAGTTAGGGGGCAGTCCCCTTTGGCATGAAAGTATGCATGCAAATAAATGTTCATTAACCACACCCAAAGTTCATTTTGTGCAGTTCGTGGTCTGAAGGCTTCTTCATGATGGCTTCTCCAACAGTTCAGTTTCTGAATTCAGGGAAGTAGCATCTTCTTTACCTAAAATTCTTCTCAAAAGGAATTTAACTTTGCAATTTAAATAATGATATTTTTTTACATTCCCCCCGTTAAGAGGGTGATATAAAAAAAAGGGATCACTTAGGGATGCATGGCTGAGGTATGAGGTATATGAATCAATTGGCAAGAGATATTAAAAAGACATCAGAAAATCCAAAAGAAAAATTTCTGGATGAAAATGTAGACTATCAAAGTCTTATGTGTAAAAATTCCAAGTAGAAGAAAAATAAATCTATAACAGGTCCTTCAATCAGGGCCCAATCAAAATGATCTAAGTAATGATGCATTTACCCAGTCATTGCCAGGACTACAGAAAGGTACCACACTATGAGAGGCAGAAAAGGGGACCAGATTATAGGAGCCAAGGTTTGGGGATACTCGTCTGTGAGTACCTTCAGAGTGAGTGTGGATACAAGGAAAGCCTATGTCTTAACATATGTTAAACATAGTAACCTCGAGTCTTCACACTAGGTTCAAGACCTTTGTATTAGCCTAGAAGTGCATCAATCCATCCTAGATTGGCCTTTCTTTGGCCCTATGAAATGGCTCTTGTGTGTATCTCTTGTCCTGGAATCAGACAGAATCATTAAGCAAAGTCCCATAATTTATTTAAATAATTAGTGGCATCATTTTTATAGTCACAAGCTTTTTAGGGCATGTATTAGCAAATGTATCTTAAACTTGTAGCACTGAAAATCAAAAGGTTAAAGAAAATCTTAATGCTGGTGACATGTGCTTCAAATATAAAAAGGAGAGAAAAATAATAAAAAAACTGAAAAAGTATATTGCACATGCAAGAAAAATATAATAATAAAAGAGCTTTAAAAAATTCAAAAATATAGCTTATAATCATTGACAATCTTTGTCAGCTAAGAAAATATAAAATGCAAGGCTTTCTCACCAAAAATGAGATCCATTTCCTCTTTGTATCTGGCCATGATCACTGTGAGTAGAAGGCAAATGAATTGAACAAGGTTAACAATTTTTTCATCTTTAAAAATACAGAAGTACAAATATGTAGATATCAAAATTCCCAAAATTCTCAATAGCCCAATTAATTACAATAGCAAACAAACACACTTTCATATTTCACATAAGTTGCTGTATGACATTTTTAAAACCTATGAATTGACGGACATTTGTCACAATTTTTACAAACATAGCAATCCTTCAACCTTGGTATTTAAACATATTTTTTAAAACAAAGTAAAACTCATCTTGGGTTAAGAACATAATCAAGAAATCTATATATCATTCTGGTGCAAGTAAAGTAGTGAGCTGAAGAGTATAAATAAAGGGGTGCTCCTTTTGGAGGCTTTTTAAGGGTACAAATGCCCTGAAATTAACTGCCCAACTTCCATTCACATGTGGGAAGGTTGGGGGTTATAAAATACATTTCACTTCAGCTAATGGGCCTTACCTCGTGGTAGGGGCAGGCAAAAATAACCAGATTGTTAAAAAAATTCCAAAAATCATATTTAAAAACCCTTAAAATCAAATCATTTGAGGTATTTAGCACATTAAAATTTCCAAGGTTGTTAATCCAATTATAACCAGTTCTGAAGTCCATCTATCCTCGGCAAAATAGAAAAAAGCTTTTTTTTTCATATATGGGCTTATTCACAATAATATTTTTTCAACACAGTTATAGGGGAAAACAACAGAATTTTAAAACTCAGTACATTCAAAATAAATTCACTCAACCTTCAGTTCAAGCAGAATAATATTGAATCCAGTAATATATGAACTTAAAATCACAAAGTTAAACCTTAAACAAAAAATGCAATAGAATACAGAGATTTTTTTATAAACCATCGGAGTCTGAAATGCCTTAGAATGTAGCCTTTAGTCTCTTCAAAGTTCCTTGGGTTCTTATCCATTTAAATGTCTATTGTCAGAAGGCAGAGTGGTAAGGGCTAGGCAATGGGGTTCAAGGGATCCGTCCAGGGCCCCATAGCTGGGAAGCATCGGAGGCCAGATTTTAACTAGAGACCTCCCGTCTCTGGGCCTGGCTTCCAGTTCGCTGGGCCACCCATTTTCCTCCCCAAAGTTAAAGTTGAATCTTTGGGCTGAGTCTGCTCCCAGACAGGCAGGTAAAATCAATGAAATTGCCAGAAGAGTCAAAAAGCCTTTTAAACAGGCCATTGCTTTTTAGGTTTCTGTTTGAAAAGATCTGTTTCTTCTCTCTAGTCTTTTCTCTCTTTCCCCTCTCTGATACCCCTGTGGCCAATACCCCCAGCCACGTGGAGGCTTAGCCTAAGGGAAATTACCCTTCTCCTTTCCCTCTGGTCTCTCCCCTCCGCCCAAGTGGCCAATACTGTTACCAGCTGGTTGCAATGAGTCCTGAGCGATCTGCTCCAAGGATCTGGGTGATGAGCCGGCTGGGTCGGGCTCCTGGGTCTGGGGCGCAGAAATAGGCAGGCAGTGGCCCGGTGAGAGGCCAGGAGCAGGAGCAGCTGCGGGGGTGGTCAAGGCCGGGACCAGGTACCAGGTGAGGATGATCAGGGCTGCAGGCTGCAGGCAGGAAGCGGCGGGCCGAGCCAGGTGGGGTGGGCAGCAGGTGCAGAGTCTGTAGCAGCTTTGTGAGGGTAGAAAACCTTGGCCAGAGAGATATGGCTCAAAAAAAAAATTTTCTAGGCACTAGCTATTAAAAGTTGAATTAAAGATCAGAAAAGAATTCAGAAGATTGAGTTTTTTTTCCCATTAGGTCGCCATAACTGTAAAGATTAAAATTTATGGAATATGGGGAGACTGAGGCATCTGAGGCAGGTAGAAATTAGTTTCTCTCTGCAAGGAGTATTATATTTTTTAGAGGTTTATTAAAGTTAAGGATTAAAAGAAAATACAGGATAAGAAAAAACACGTGTCTAGGCCAGAGGCCTAGACCTCACCTACATTATGGAAAGAGCCGTGTCTGCTCCAAAACGGAAGTCCAAAAAGAGCCAAGCCCCTTCAACAGCTAGGATGTGTCTGAGGCCAGATTTGAAAAAGTATTGTGTTTGGGATTTTTTGTTTTGTTTTGCTTTTTTAACTTTTACCTTCTATCTTAGAATCAATATTGTATATTGGTTTTAAGGTGGAAAAGTGGTAAGGCCTAGGCAATGGGGGTTAAGTGACTTGCCCAGGGTCACCCAGCTAGAACATGTCTGAGGCCAGATTTGAAAAAGTAATGTTTTTTTTTGTTTTGTTTTTAATTTTTACCTTCCATCTTAGAATCAATATTGTGTATTGGTTCTATAATATGGAGGTTTTAGGGAAGGGAAACAGAAGGGATCACTAACAAATATATAAAACAAGTTTATAAGCTAAATGGATAAGGAATTTGGATGGGGAATCAGGGAGTGATTTATTTCTATGAACCCACCCAGATTCTTAGACTTTCTAAGTAAACCTTAATCTAACTAAATAAACTAATAAAAGATAAAAGGATTTAGTAATGGCCACAGGGCCAGATTCTTACAACTCCAGAGTCCTTGGTTGGGTCAAACTGCAGAGTCAAGATGTAGGGGTCCTCACAAGGTCCAGGAAGGGAGAAGGTTCACACCCATGCACACGGTCCATCAGTGTGTTGGGGAACATTCACTCAACCTTTGAAAAGATAATCCAAGTCCTTGGCAGCTCCGCAGTTGGTTTCTTCAGGAAGAAACTTTGACACACAGCCTCTCTGTCTGCTACCCAGCTTGAGAGAGACAGTTGTCAGTTCCCCAGCCGCCTTAGAATGCTAGCCCAGGCAGCTCTGTGGAATCTTAGTTTGAAGGCTGTCAGTCAGACTTGCAAACTTCCCTTGCTACAGTCCCCCCTTTGAACAAAGCCAAAATTGTGTTGAAATCACTATTTTGGCATTTGTGCACTACCATACTTACATATTCCTTAAACTAAAATTTCTACCCAAAATAATAAATAATCTACATTCAACTATCTTATCCCAATACTATCCTATTCTGGGGATTTAATCAAGAAAGGTGTGGGGTTTTCCTTAATGGACTTCCCTGACCAGCAGGGTCCCACAAGGGAAGGGGCTCACCTTTGTGATGGGACCCGAGGAGAGGTAGGAACCGAGAACCAGGGTGGAGAATGAAAGACAGGGATCCTATCAGTGATAGGATAGGGCAGGCAACCCCTATGATTTTCCTTAAGGTGGAAAATGAGGATAATGGAATACAAGGTGGTTGAGGAGATTAAGATAGAGAATGCAGGCCGAGATGGTTCCAGCCTCGGGGAAGGAGAAGGTCAAGAAGAGAGAGAGATAGTCATAGAGGAGCCCAGTGGAGCTCCATGGAAGGGAGAAAGGCCAAGAGGAGGTTCATGGGATTGCCTCTGGATTTTATTCCTGTCCTGCTTGGGCGGTACTCCCAAGGACGTAGTAACCACATCACAAAGTATAGACAATTAAGATTGGGTGGCAAGGTAGAGGGAACACCTTTTGGGCGTGTAGGACATAACCCCGCTTTCCCGGGCAAGTCTCCGAACATGTTAATGGACTTGTGTTGGGCAATAGGTCTCGTGATCAGGTCAAGGTTACCTTCACAAAGCTTATCGGTAAAGCCTCATGCTTGGAGACACAGTAGTAATACAGTCATCTATATTTCATAGATGTGAATATGCTTGGGATGCTACATATCCCCCCCTTTTTTTTTTTTTTATGAAAGGTGGTTGATATAGAAATGTGACCAAAATTAAAAATATAAAAATCATGTAGCATCACCAATTGATGCTTCAAGTGATTAAAAATAGATATTCAATAAATATTGCCAAAGCCTTGGCTGAAAAAAGTAAGTGTGATTATCAACAATAATAAAATCTTCCTCTTTGCTCATAAAGATTATTGCAAAGATAAAATGTGTTCTTAATACTAAACAATCAAAATCAAAGATGAAAAATTTTCATAAACGATTAAAAATAATGACAAAAGTAATGAGAAAATAGTTTTCACTCTGATTGTCCTGAATTATTGAGGTAGTAGTCCCATAGAACATAGGACGGGTGCATTAGATTATCACCCACATATAGTTAGGATTACAAGAAGTTGCCAGTGCTTTTGTAGCAAGATAAAAGATGACTGCATCTGGATATGAAGGGGAATTTCCTTTTTCTCCCTTGTACTGATTGTGCATTTTAGGGATGTACCCGCCTAGATGCCTGCCACATGGCAATATGGTTGGACTTTGATACCCGAGCCACCTGTGAATGAGGGTGTCAAGCACCGTGTCCCAGGACCTCCAATCTCAGCAGTCCACATATATCCATCTCTTATGGAATATATGCCTGTATGTGTGTGGCTTTGGCTGTCTGGCCCATTGAGGTGTCCTTTGCATTCCCTTTTTATGCAATCAGTGATGGTTTCCCAGGATAGTCACCTGCAACTTTAACAATTGCTGTCACATTCTTGTAATCTGATTCTGTTGGGTACATATTAAGAGAAACATTTGCACCTTCATAGCTCAGGATTAGAGTGTTAAAAGTACTTGAAATATACTTCAAAATATAAGAGAAAAATGAAAACAACATAGTATAATCAAAATATTCAGAGAAAAGAAAGTGAGAGCATCAAATCAAAATTGCTCAAAAGGATTAAAATGATATAAAAATGGTATAAAAATGTTCTTAAAAATACTTTCTGTCTTATCCCCTTTTTTTTAAATAGCATACCAAAGATATTAGCATCTTTTACATTTTTCAAACAGTAGTGCAAACATTAATACAAATATCAATTTTGCCATAAATATAACATTTTGATTTGTTGAAGACGTAACAAAAATGAAGCTAATGAAATGACTTTGTACATTCTGGCTGCATATTTCTTACATGAGCCTTATTTAAATCTCTGCTATAAATGAATTAATCAATATAATAACCAAGAATATAATATAACTAATGTTTGCAAAATTCATTCCACCAAACCAATGTTTGGAGTGATAGAAGCTTGAGTTGCTTTCTATGTAGAAGCAATTTCTACAGTTACTTGATCATACAGAGTTTGATGTAACTTATTTTTCCTAGTTGTAAATGAATAATATTCAATGTGCTTTTTATACAAGCTTATTAGTGCCAAAATTTTTCCTATTTTCAATACATACTCCAAAAAAGAAGAAACTTAGTGTATACTTTGCCCTTGCTCCATGTATGTGTGTAATAACCTATTCCATCTAGGAGGTTCAACAACTGCGCGTCCACAGAGATTGTCCAACCTAGGCTTTACTTTCATGTACCAGAACGTCTTCCAGTACTTGAAGTGGAAGTTAATAGACCCCGAATCCAGCGGCCGTCTGAATTCTGGGACTGGTGTTAGAGAGCAAGAAAGAGTTTCCATTAAGATGGGGTTTCAGGAGTAGTGATCAACAATGGTGTTATCATTTAGCTACAGCAATGGCAGTTGGCACATAATGTCTACATAGATTTTGTCAGGAATATAACCTACACATGGATGTAGATGATCAATTTTCAATAACCTTGGTTCCTAATTAAAAATTTCTAAAGTGCATTTTGCCTGATATCTCATCCCTTTTTTAAGAGTGACATCAGGACCATCTGTGCATTAAACATTCCTGTTCAACATCTCTTGCATTGAACATAATTTTTGTAGTCAGAGTTGCTAGGTTTGTGTTATGAATGAAAAATTTCTATCTCCTGTCCTTTGGAGATTCATACCAATGTCTATACCCTTGTTGATAGATCAATTTTTTACAATACAAGTTTTACAATGCATACAAAATAAATTTCCTTTTGACATATATAACGGATATCCAATATGAAAGATATACATTAGTGTTTGAACAATTGTAGCTGTTTCTATTTTGATCCCATGATAAAGTCTTTGGAGTGTGGGATCCATCTGACGTCATAAATATACGAGTGGGGTTTAGTTCATACAAGTTGACATGCTTGATATTGGTTTAGTTATAAAAGACCAATGTTTGTCAGCATGACAATTGTCCTTCAGTAGAATAGTAAATGTCATTAGAAGTAGTGTAATGTCAGTGTTTGGTTTTTATAGTCACCAATAATGGTTTCTTGCCGCTTGCTTGGTATGCAATCAGCTGGCATTGTAGATGGTACTCGTCTGCTTCTCTTCCTGGTCCCGTGCCTCATGGCATGATGTGCTTGGTGGGTGACCAGGTGTTTTCATTCTCTGTAAACATTCAAACAAAACCTCGACCCAAAATTATCATCCTGTTGGGTCCCTGACAGTCTTAATCTGGCAATAATCAGCCCAATCCATGTACAACATACAATGTAACATTTATCATTACATGAGAATTGTGATTTAATAATATTAGCTTATATTCCTTCTGGGGTGTAGGAGAGATAGATGGTTAGTAATACCATTTCCACCCCGTTTTTCTTTTTAAAAGCTTCAATGCTTTTCCAAAAACTTATTGAATAAGATTGATTCTAATGAAGACCTAATTCGTTCTTACAAATTTAAAATGAACCCTATAAGATAAATATTATACATACATTTTGGATGATAGCAACAATGTGTTACAATTGGACAGTATTCACTGTACTGTTTCAATATTTCAATAGTATGATGTTCATTTGATCAAATTTGGGTAACATGGAACAATTCCACTAAAATAATTGCAGGTTACATATTGTACAAATACTTCAAAGGGTAAGTTTTCAGGTACATGATGAACTTAGATCTTACAACAAATACCCATATACTGGCATAATAGAATGCTAGTGAGTAACAATGATATTTTTCTCTAGGTATTGTCTTTCATACAAGTACATTTGTGTGGATATTGCATTAGACCTGCTTATAGAGCAGTGATGGTTTTTCCAGCTCATTGGCTGCTTTTCCTGTTGTCTGGCATTGGTGCCATGTTGTGGATGGTGCCAGGCACATCTGCATTGACTTTCTGGGCAGACTGTCTTTCAGCTGGATTATTTCAGTTTTCTTCCATGGACTTCTGGTATCTGAGAAAATAAACAGAAATCTCGACCCCAAAAGAAAGCCTTATTGGGTCTTGTTAAATTAGAAAGTGGCTGAAAATATCTCCTTGTGTTTGGAGTTTGGGGCTTATCTATTCCTTTGAGCCCTTTTGAAATTGCTTGCATTTAGGCCATGGATTATCCCATTCAGCCCATGTTTTGCTGTTACAAGCACTGTTACTCCACAATTGTTTTGGAATAGTTAGATATGCCCAATTATTTAAAAGATCTGTAATAACTTTGCATACTTTATCATTTTGAGCTTGATCCTATACATCAGGAGAGTGATTATCTCCCATCACATTAGCTTTTAGATTTTTATACCATAGGGGCATGTAGTAATGCCTCCCTTAGTCCACAATGTTTAGTTCGGACACCTGTCTGAAGTGCATGAGTGACATGATAACATTCACAGGATTTTGTGCACTGGTAGCTAATTTCACTTGTGTGCATAAAATATTGAGGAATACTGGACTTGGCACTCTGATGTGTCAGAGAGTGCAAGTGATCCGTGTCTGCTCAAAAGCAGTGTCCTCAAGGCCATTTGCCTTTGAAAATGATTTCACCTTGGCTTTGCAATGAGATGTTTAATATTCACATTTTGAACCAATACTCATAAAAGCATTATACTATAAATCACATTTGATTTTACCAGCTTGTGCTGTGATCTTAAGCAGTAGCCTATCTGCATGTAGCTTTTGCTTTTGTATCAACTTATACTGTGCATTTAACAATATCTGCTGTACCCTAAATAGATGCAGTAAGTGTAAGCATAGCAATTGCCGTGATATTATTTTTAAATTGTCAAATTTATTACTGAAAAGATTTTGATAATATGAATGGAATTATCAATTTTACCTATGAGTTTTATAAGATTCTGTTGCCAAAATGGACCACCTAGTGCAAGTAACATTTGAGCTTGTACATTAGTAATTGGTTTTTTACTGCAGTAATGATTAGGATTGATATTTGCAATTTGAATAAGTGGTAGTGTTGCCCATTCTAAACCACACATAAGTCACTGTTACTGGTTAATCAAATCAATTAATAACCTTAATAATTTATTACTGATTAACAATTTGAATCCTATCAGCACTGTTTTTACTCTGATGCCTTGCAATGCTGAGAATGTCTCATATTTAGAATTGATGCTATATTATTTTGATATTGAATAATTTTAATTAATTTGCTTTTTGGATAAAGTGGCAGTAATGTGCTTTACATACAATTTTTTAACTTTATACAGGTTTTTAAATAATGGCTGCTAATTTTTATCCTTGTTGACCTTATGTCCTGTTTAAAAATTTTATGATTCCTACATTTTTAAAATTTGAATATATTGGAAAGTTTTCTAAAGCGTATGCCAATTGATGTTGGTCAATTAAAAATTTGCACTGATTTTTAATTTGCTTTTGATAATATTCAATACTTGCCATAAAAACTTGTAACCTGAGGTGTAGGTGCATTGCCTTCTATATGGCAGGATCAATTGATGAAACTGCTGAATTAAGTTTCCTTTCCAGATCCAAATAGTTTTGGTAGTGAGTCACATGGTTGCAAGAGTCCATGAGGATTTTACCTCTGAAAACCTTGATAAATTTGTGTTTATACCTTGTTTTTTGGCCTACAGTTAAACAATAATTCTTTTTAAAATATTATTACAGATAAAATATCTCCTGTAGCATATGACAAAAGTCTTTCTCTGACTTTTTAACTTTAAAACTTTGCCTTATAAGAAATACAATTGGACCTTCTTATGTGATTTTGCCATGTCCAATCCAAATTAAGACAATTTAATTTTTTAAATTTTGCTTCATAATAATACCATCTTTTAGCAAAGATCTGCATAACAGGTTTATACCTTTACATTTAAATCATAGTCCTCCTGTATTCTCTGGTGCTGCTTCAAAAGGCCTGTTCCTTTTAGAAATGCTAAACTAGTGGAGAGGTTTGCTGATAAGAAAGTCTTTTTGCTCCATTTGTCCTCATGAGAGCAAAATGTCTGTTTGCTTCCTAGTTAGGACAAACATGTGCTCTGCTTTTTTTTTTTTTAAACTGGTCTTCCTTTAGGTGCTTAAGGAATAGTTTTCATGCTTTGATATGATCTTATAGTCCTTATGTGAGAGATCGTCTCCTCACAGCACTTTAACCTTATAGCCTAAAGTGTAGCCCTTGTAGCCCAAAGTGATGAAAAGTTTGCTCTAAGTTTAAGCTTTGCTCATTAAGCTTTCACCATTCACCTGTGCCAGGTAACTTCTGGTAGATGACCGTGTTATGGCACAGAGTTATGGTTTTTGGCTTTTTTCTTGCCTCACTTTTGCAATAAACAATGTTTAAGTAAAGAAATTTCTTGCCATGAACTTGTATTAATTGATGAGAATGGTTTGGTTCTAGGACTTGTCTGTTTTGGTCTTATCTAGCCCCGTATGCTTTAGCTAGAAGCTTAATACTCTGCTTGGAATTTCTAGAGGAGTCAGGATTTCAATGGCCAGAGGCTGAATTAAACTTCCCTCTGTACTATTGGAATCATTTCTAAGTTTTGTAGGAGAAACATTTCTACCTGCTTATTTCTGTAAATATTAAATGGTCATAATACTACATTAAGCATGGGTGGAGGCAGAGGTTGACATAGAATATTTCTGTCTGTTTCTGCAGCAACAGACAGGGGAGATATAGCAAGGATAGATCAGTTAGTTGAAGAAAGTGAGTTAAGTATATTGTTAGTATCTTTAGTGAAAGGAAGAGCAAGAGACTGAGAGATAAGTCAATCCTCCTTGTTTAATGTAGCATTGTAATTAGAATCCATGTGCTCTTAGCAGCAGGTAATATTTGTCTTAATTTCCAATCATCTGGTGTAAAATTTGTTGCTAAAGAGTTTTGATCAGCTCTGTAATGCTGCGAGCTTCCCATGTTTTTGCATGCTATGGCACAATCTAGAAATCCTGCTTCTCCTTTGCAGGGGGCTCTCTGTGGCCTCCTTATTGCCCTTTTGGCTTGCAGAGTTCTGCGGGGGAGGGGGCGGGCTGCACAAGACAAGAAGCCTTAAAGGATGAAGGTGGCTGGAGAAGACTGAAAGCTTCCGAGGAAGGGACTTCCTCTTGCATTTGGAAAGATCCTTCTACCTTATGATCGGGATGCTGAAATGGCTTTGCGTTTAACGCCCTTTGCCTCATTTCCCACGTTTTAAAAGGTAGAGGAGGGAGCAGTGAGCCAAACGCATTGAACGTCATGGCTTCTGCGCTTTTTGGAATGGAATCCTCCATAGTGAAAAGATTAGGAGAAAGTGTTAGACTTGCCCATGGCGCTCTCTCAGCCATCTGCCCTAAGAGATAGGTTTGAGCAGAGGCTTTTTCCTCCACAGATGGAGGGACCTTCCTCATTTTGAGAATTAGGGTTAGACTGAGGCTTGGCTTTCCAGCACCTGTGATGCCTAAAGTCTGCACAGGTTGTGCCGTCAAGGCCATCCTTGTAGTTTCCCAAGTATTCCAACTGACTTGCGATATTTTGTCTTTCTTTCTGATACTGCCTCGTTTTTTTCTTTTACCAATCAGATCTCATAGCTGCACTTTGGGAACTCCCCTTGCTGGGAATTCAGGCTTTGCTTCAGTGCCTATTTAAGCAATGCTTCAGAGATCTCAATACCTTTCTGTTCAATTAGAGACATTAACCGTCTACAGTGACGAGTATATGATGAGGCTTATAGACCCGTGGTTCTAGATAATTTCTAAAATAAGAACTTGAAATAAAAGACGTTTCTCACCTTCAGAGGCCACCTGCAAGGTCACGCCTTTGTGATTCCGTACCTCAGTGATCGCTCCTCAAGTTGCACGTGCTTGAATGCCTGTGACAAAGGAATTTCGCTCCCAAATCCGGGGTGCCAAGTGTGGGGTTTTCCTTAATGGACTTCCCTGACCAGCAGGGTCCCACAAGGGAAGGGGCTCACCTTTGTGATGGGACCCGAGGAGAGGTAGGAACCGAGAACCAGGGTGGAGAATGAAAGACACCGACAAATCAGTGATTGGATAGGGCAGGCAACCCCTATGATTTTCCTTAAGGCGGAAAATGAGGATAATGGAATACAAGGTGGTTGAGGAGATTAAGATAGAGAATGCAGGCCGAGATGGTTACAGCCTCGGGGAAGGAGAAGGTCAAGAAGAGAGAGAGATAGTCATAGAGGAGCCCAGTGGAGCTCCATGGAAGGGAGAAAGGCCAAGAGGAAGTTCATGGGATTGCCTCTGAATTTATTCATGTCCTGCTTGGGCAGTACTCCCAAGGACGTAGTAACCACATCACAAAGTATAGACAATTAAGATTGGGTGGCAAGGTAGAGGGAACACCTTTTGGGCGTGTAGGACATAACCCCGCTTTCCCGGGCAAGTCTCCGAACATGTTAATGGACTTGTGTTGGGCAATAGGTCTCGTGATCAGGTCAAGGTTACCTTCACAAAGCTTATCGGTAAAGCCTCATGCTTGGAGACACAGTAGTAATACAGTCATCTATATTTCATAGATGTGAATATGCTTGGGATGCTACAAAAGGAAAAAGGGGAAAAGATAAACACAAATACATGCAAAACAGTAAAATCATAAAATACTATTCTTATCAACCAATACAGATAATTCTACTACTATTGTAATGCATGAACAATAAAATTAAACATTTTTTGAAAATTACAATAAACACATTGCATAAGTTATGCAAAAATTAAACCAAACCATCAAACTTACTTATGCAAATTACATTTAACAATAGATGAAAATAAACATAAGTGATATATTTACATAAAATTTACATATATAAATATAATATATATGTATGCTATACATATACACACATATACACTTCCTATTTACACATATGTTACACACATACACATACATACACAATAACACAATTAATTTTACAATCCTATTATACATGCTATTTACATATATTTACATATGTATTTACATTTTGTGTGATATGTGATGCTATATGTCATGTGTGCTATGTAATGTATGTTGCTATGTATGTTGCAATGTATTTATGGTGTAGTTCAATATCTTACTTTATCAATCTTAAATTCTAATTCTATCTAACTAAAGCCCTATCTTAATAAAATCTCCTGTCTACCTATATTCCTATACTAAACTAAGTAGCTAATTATTTTTGTTAGTAACTAATGACTTTATAGCTAATTATAACATTGTTAGTATCTAACTATACATTGTTTCACTTATTCAACTAGTGGTTCAATGTAACCTAACCATGTTTATGTTTTTGTCTATATGTGTTTGGTATGTTGTTATTTATGCTATGTTATGTTGTTTTGTTGGGGTTATGTTAGTGTTACTGTTGTGTTAGTGTTGTGTTACTGTTGCATGAAATATACTTACCAAAACTTCAGATTATTCCTTCTCTTCTTAACTTGTTTGCAGAATTCTTCCTCTCCAAATCCATGGTAGTAAATTGTATTTATGAATGCTTGTGAATTTATGTTATGTTGTGTTATATTACATTACTTTATCCAAATTCCTTAAAACCACTTAAACCACTTGAGCCTTTTCATTGAAAATGTCTTTTTAAGTTATTAACTGCTTAATACTTATGTCTTTCAGTCTTTTTACAATGTCCATGAATTTTCTTGAATCCTCCTCTTCCTCTGCAATGTCCTCTTCCATCCAAATGTCCTCTTCCATTGGAATGGTCCTCTCCTTACTGATCTTTTTGACTGCAGACTCTATTTGACTGATGAATCTCAGCTTTCCATGATTTATTCTTTATTTTATTCTTCAATAATTTGTACATTTTCATTATTAATTTCATGAGCTAATTTAATATGTGAACAATGATACTATGGATCTCTACCTAATACTTTCACTGAAGATGGTGAAACTAACACAATTGTATAAGGACCTACCCAACTCTCTTGAGTTGCTGATGTTTTATCAAAAATTTATACATATACCATATGGTTGAAAATTATGAAGAGAATAATCCAATGGACTATATTGGATCAATACTCCCATATCATGCAGTTCTCTAAGCTGTTGTTGCAATGCACTTAATTATGAGGCAAGTTGACAATCTCCTCCTAAAAGAGATGTATAAAGTATCTTGCAAGTTTTTGCCTGCAATGAAGCATGTCCAAAGAGCATTTCATAAGATGATATATAAATCTGCTCTTGGTCTTGTACGTAGATAAAACAAAGCTATGGGGAAAATATCTGGCCATTTTAGATGAGTTTCAGCATAAATTTCCCCCACTATAGTCTTGAGTTTCCTATTCACACATTGTACTTCATCTGAACTTTGTGGGTGATAAGGAACATGATATTTAGGTGTTATTCCTTGATTCACATAGACTCTTTTCAGGATATCTTGGGTGAAATGAGATCCTTTATCAGAATCTATGGTAAGTGGTACACTAAATCTAGGAACAATTTCCTTAATCAACACTTTCACCACAAAGTTAGCTGCATTAATATTATATGGAAAAGCTTCAGGCCATTTTGTTAACCTGTCCACAATTACCAGACAAAACTTGTATTTCCCAGCTTTTGGCATGCTGATGTAATCAATTTGCAAACTCTCAAATGGACAATATGCCAAAGGTCTATCACCCAAACCTTTGTTTCTGAATGCATCTTGATTGAATTTTTGGCAAACAGAACAACTTGTACAGATCTTATTTGCCATAGTACTTATTCTCAGTGCTACCCATTGCCTTTTTACAAAGTCTACTATAGCTTGAGTGCCAAAATGACCTTTTGTGTGAATGGCTTGGCACAAATAGGTATACAAATCTTTTGGTAACAGTGGTTTTCCAGTGTCTGCAACCCATATTCCATGTTCTTTCCTTGCTCCAAATTTCTCCTTCTACTTCTGAATTTCTGAGTCTTCATAAGCTCTTTCTAGATCATCAGATTCAATAGTTCACAAATTCATTACATACATTGGAGCATTTCTGGTTGAAAATTTTGCAGTTATATTGGCTTTGATTTCCTTTAGAGACTCTGCCACAAGTATGACTTCTACAATGGATCACCACTAGCTGTTTAGGTTTTTGGATAGTATCCAACAACTCAGATATTATTTCTGCATGTGCAGTTGGTTTTCCCAATGCAGTAATAAAACCTTGTTGTTTCCAGATCTTCACTGTAGCATAACGTTCAGAAAATGTATAACAAGAGTCTGTAAAAATATTTGCACTTTTATCATCAGCTAGAAGACATGCTTGCTTCAAAGCCACTAACTCTGCCCCTTGAGCACTAAGGTTACTAGGTAATGAGCCATACCACTGTGTCTCAAATTCTGTGACCATTGAGCACCTGTACATCACATTCCATTACACAAGTATGAAGAACCATCATTTAATAAGACCAAGTCTTGATTTTCAATAGGAGTGTCTTTCAAATCTCTTCTAGGCATATCCACTAGATCTACTACTTCTACAAACTCATGAAATGGTTCACCTTTCTTTGACAAATCAGGAAGAAGTGTAGCTGGATTTAATACCCTACACCTCCAGCCAGATTTGAAAAAATAATGTTTTTGGTTACTGTTGTTGTTGTTTTTAACTTTTACCTTCCATCTTAGAATCAATTCTGTGTATTGGCTCCAAGGTGGAAGAGCATTAAGGGCTAGACAATGGGAGTTAAATGACTTGCACAGGGTCATACAGCTAGGATGTGTCTGAGGCCAGATTTTAAAAAGTAATGTTTTTAAATGCATACACTAAAGTACATAGGATGGTGATTCAGTGGATGGAGAACCAGGCTTAAAAATGGAAGGTCCTGGGTTCAAATCTGGCCTCAGATACTGCCTAACTGTGTGACCCTGGGCAAGTCACTTAACCCCCATTGCTTAGCCCTTACCACTTTTCCACCTTAGAACTAAAACACAATATTGGTTCTAAGATGGAAGGCAGGGTTTTAAAAATATTTATTTTTCAGTAGAAATGCAGAAGAAAAACATGTGATTTATCACTTGTTTATTTGGGTATATGATTTGGGGTTTTGGTTTTATAAGATTATTAGGGGGAAGCTGGGTAGCTCAGTGGATTGAGAACCAGGCCTAGAGACGGGAGGTCCTAGGTTCAAATCTGGCCTCAGACACTTCTCAGCTGTGTGACCCTGGGCAAGTCACTTGACCCCCATTGCTTAGCCCTTACCACTCTTCTGCCTTAGAGCCAATACACAGTATTGACTCCAAGACGGAAGGTAAGGGTTTAAAAAAAAAAAGATTATTGACTTACAAAAATGAATGTGGAAATATGTTTTGTGTGATAATACATATATAACCAAGTGAAATTGAGAGGGGTGTGGGAGAGAAGAGCAGAGGGAGACAACAAGAATCATGTAAGCATGGGGGAAAAGTTTAAAAATATTTTAAAAATAAAAATGCAAAATGGAAATATATCTTTATGCATATATTTATTTTAACATAGAAAGTAAAGATTTTAAATGTATCTGTATATGCATGTACATTTAATAATAAAATTTAATATAACTGGTTTTCTTTGCAATCCTATGTATTTTATTGTTGTTTTTTTCCCCTTAAAACTCTTACTTTCTGTCTTAGAATTGATACTTAGTATCAGTTCCAAGGCAGAAGAGCAGTAAGGGCTAGGCAATGGGGGGGTAAGTGACTTGCCCAGGGTCACACAGCTAGGAAGTGTCTGGCCAGGTTTGAACCTAGGATCTCCCATCTCTGAGCCTGACTCTCAATCCACTGGGCTATCTAGCTGCCCCATTGGGCAAATTTCTTAACATTTCTGGGGTCAAACAGTGAAATGGTGAGGCACTTGCCATAACTAGCTATTGGCCCTAACTAAGTCACCATGCCTCAGTTTCCTCATCCATACAATCAGGAGATTGGGCTAGATGGCCTTTGAGGTCCTTTCTAGTTCTAGATCTTTTGAACCTATGTGTCAAAATGCTAAGGTGCATTTCCTCCTCTCTGTCAACATTGACCAGTCATCCCCTTCCTCTGCTTAGAAGCCTCTATCCATTCAAGACCCCCTACCATTCGGGGCCACGCAATCTCTCCAGCCTCATCCTCTAGTATCCCCTTCCTGCATTCTGTGCTCTGGCACATCTTTAAACTTTCGGCCACCTTTTCTCCATCAAACGTGTTGTAACTAGGAATTCTGGGCCGGGGAACAAACTTCCCTAGTGGAGATGAAGATGGAGGGAGAAATGGTGTTTGGGGCAATGGTGTCAAATTCAAATGGAAATAGGGGCCACCAAACCATCCGTAAGGACCTCTCCAGGCTGCAAGTTAACTAAGAAAACCACATATTAACATTATCTATGTTTTTTGGTAGTTTATGTACTTTGTTAACTATTTCCCCAAACCCACTTTAATCTGGCTCAGGAGTGCCTGGTGGCATCGAGGTACTCCAGGTTTGACTCCTCCGCTTTAAGGTCTGCCTGCTCCTATCTGTGGTGTAGGTAGACTGGAGACAGAGGGGATGAGAGGTGAGGAGCCTGGTGGCCAGCAAGCTGGGGATGGGGGGAAAGATGGAGAAGATCGTGACCCCAACTACTTGGTTTCTTGAGGCCAAGGGGGAATGGCCTGGAAGCTTCCTGGATGACAGCAAGAGGGAGCTGGACAGGGAGGGAACACACTGGAGGAGGGACCCATGAAGGAAGGTGGTAGAGGGAAGGGCTTGGAGTGGCAATAAGGAGCAAAGAGGAGATGGGTGCCCCTCTGGGCAGTGTGTGCCAGTAGGAGCGCACAAAAGAGCATGTCAGCCTTGGAGAGGGGGATGAGGATTGTCATGTATTTTGGAAACAGCTAGACGTCCAGGATCATCAGAAAATGGAAAGAATGTGAGAGAATGGCTAGCATTTGTAAATCCCTTACTTTATGCATGTGAACTCCTGCAGTCCTCAACAATCTTGGGAGAGATGAGTTGCTATTATTATTATTCATATTATTATTATTAAACCCTTATGTTCCACCTTAGAATCAATACTGTATATTGATTCCAAGGGTAATAGATTATTTGCTAGTTAATTAAGAGTTAATTAGGAAACTGGGTTAATTAACAAGGTTATGTATAAGAAGGTCTCCAGTTTAGAGAAAGATTGTAGACAGTTTACCTTAAGAAGTCAGCTGGAGTGGGGCAGCTGGGTAGCTCAGTGGATTGAGAGCCAGGCCTAGAGACGGGAGGTCCTAGGTTCAAATCTGACCTCAGACACTCCCCAGCTGTGTGTGGGCAAGTCACTTGACCCCCACTGCCTAGCCCTTACCACTCTTCTGCCTTGGAGCCAATACACAGTATTGACTCCAAGATGGAAGGTGAGGGTTTTAAAAAAAACAAAAGAAAAGAAAACTCAAAATGGGCTCATGAAGTGTCATACATTTACTAGCTTTGTGACCCTGGGTAAGTCACTTCACCCCCATTGCCTGGCCCTTACCACTCTTCTGCCTTGGAGCCAATACCAAGTATTGATTCCAAGACAGAAGATAAGGGTTTAAAAAAAAAGTCAGCTGGAATTTAATGAAGGTTCTTTAAAAGACTTTCCAAAAGTCCTGG